>NC_041004.1:25748459-25882649 GCF_004193775.1 Glycine soja
TCTTCTTCTGTATTCTGAAAAGGGATTAAGAGACCGAGGGTCTCTTGTTGTGAAAGAATTCTAAACACATAGGAAGGATTGTCCTTGTGTGTTTAAAACTTGTAAAAGGAATTTACAAGATAGTGGAACTCTCAAGCGGGTTTCTTGGGGACTAGACGTAGGCACAAGGGTGTGGCCGAACCAGTATAAATCTGAGTTTGCACTTTCTCTTCCCTTAAACTCCTTTATTTATTATTGTTTTATATTCATATTCAAATTGTTCTATTTGAATCAATATTTAAGAAATTCATTATTAAGGGAATTTATAACTTGAATAGAAAGTTAAATAGAATTTTTAATTGGGGAAATAATTTGTAATATCTTAATTCAACCCCCCCCCCCTTATTAAGATATCCGAGGCCACTTGTCCAACATTATTAAACTTCCATCTAGGGTCTCAGTCCATATGTTGGATGCATGTGTGTAGTGCACATATACTTACTAAGCTCATTGGACAATAGGTCCATTGGATGCTTAGTGATGTGTTATGGCTTCACACATGGATTTAAAACTTCATTGTACAGGGAACATGTCAAGCCTTCCTCTTAGAGAGATTAGCCTATCCTCAATAATGGGTTTGGTAAATATATCAGCAAGCTGATCTTCTGTGGATAAAAATGATAATTCCACAGTACCCTTTTGGACGTGATCCCTTTTGAAATGATGTTTTAGTTTTGTGTTTGGCACGTGAATCCATGATGGTATCTTTAGAAAGATCTATGGTAGTAGTATTATCACAAAGGATAGGAATTTTACTCTCAAACAAGTTGTAATCTCAAGCTGATGTTTGATCCACAAGAGTTAAGAACAGCAACTTGCAGTTGATATATACTCTGCCTTTTTTGTTGATAGAGCTATTTTCCCTTGTTTCTTGCTCTTCCAAGAAACCAAGCATCCATTAATGAAGTGACATCATCCACTAGTGTTTTTCTATCCACTTTATGTCCAACAAAATCTGCATCATAGTAACTAAGCTATTGGACAAGTGGCCTCAGAAATTTTAAGAAGGGGGGATTGAATTAAGATTTTTTTGACTATTCCTAATTGAAATTTTCCCTTTCTTAATTATTCCGTAGATTCAATTATTTCTTTGTTAACAAGTTAGTAAAATAATAAATAAAGGAAAATAACTTGCGGAAATGTAAAGATAACAGAAAGTAAAAGAGATAAGGAAAAAGAGAATGCAAAATCATATTTATCTTGGTTTGGCCACAACCCATGCCTACATCCAGTCCCCAAGCAACCCGCTTGAGATTTCCACTATCCTTGTAAAATCCTTTACAAGCAATGAACCACAAAGGAATCCCCTCCTTTGTGCTCAGTGATTACAACCAAGAAGTTATTCCCACTTCTTGCAATGAACCCCAAGGAACGTTGGTCCCTTGTGTCCAGTAATAATAACCAAGAAGTTGTACCCACTTCTTGCAATGAACCCAAAAGCGGTTAGTCTTTTGATTCCAATGATCAACCAAGACGCAAATCCTGCTTCTTGCAATGAACCCAAGGAATGTTGGTCCCTTGTGTTCAGTGTTCAACCAAGAAGACCTTCTCTTGAAAACAGTCACCAAGAGTAGGTCTCTTGAAAAGCTTTTTGTAAGAACGAAGGAGGAGAGGAAAATAGAATAGCACAAGTTTTTTCCCAATGAACTTTTCTTGACAAAGCAAGTATTGAACAAAAACTCTTAGGAAGATGTTGAGAATGATTCAATAAAAATCCATTCTGAAATTCATGCCATGGTCACATATTTATAGCCATTTGATGGCTCTTGAAAAACCATGTTAAAAGTTTTGACTTTTGGCAATTTCTTCAAAACTAGTCACTTTAAAAGTTGTGACTCTCTTCAAAACTAGTCACTTTAAAAGTTGTGACTCTCTTCAAAACAAGTCACTTTAAAAGTTGTGACTCTTGACAATTCTTCAAAAACTAGTCACTTTAAAGATTGTGACTCTTGGCAATTTATTTTTCAAAACCAGTCACGGTAATCGATTACCATTATAGTGTAATCGATTACACATCAATAGTTATGACTCTTCATGTTTAGATTTGAAAACCAACATTTAGAAACACTGGTAATCGATTACAAATGTTGTGTAATCGATTACACAAGTTTTGAAAATGTTTTATCACAAGTTGTGACTCTTGAAATTTGAAATTCAACATTCAAAAATATTGGTAATCGATTACATACCCATGGTAATCGATAACTACTTTTTAAAACAGTTATAAAACTATTTTGGTGTTCTGGTAATCAATTACTGCCTTATGGTAATTGATTACCAGAGAGTAAAAACTCTGGTAAAAGATTTTTCTTCGAAAAATTCTTTTGAACAAAATGTGCTATTCAATCTTTGAAAAAAAAAATTTATACTTATTTTGATGCTTTTCTTGAGGCTCTTGCATATCTTGAGTCTTTTCTTGATTCTTCACTTGAATCTTGATTCTTGATTGAATGACTCTTTGATTCTTGAAACTTGCTTGAATCTTGATTCTTGATTGAGTGACTCTTTGATTCTTGAAACTTGCTTGAATCTTGATTCTTGACTTGAGTCTTTGGCATCATCAAAATAAGCTTGGAAGCTTTGCTTCCACACAAGCAACTTGTATTTTTTTTATCTCGTAAAGCACGAAGCAAAGTTAAAAGTTCCATTCAAATATCTAAAAATGCATTTAACAGTAGATAACTAAACTTCCCTTGGTGCCTTTTAGAATCTGGCACAAAGGTATACACTGAACATAATGTCAGGTCTGGACGCAATGAGATATGAAAGAGATCTCATCATTCCTCTGTATGTCTTTTCATCCACCTGCTTTGATTCTTCGTCCAGTCCAAGTATACTGGTTGGATGTATGGGGTCTTTATTGGGCTTGCATCGTCCATCTTGAACTTCTTCAAAAGTTCCTTCACGTACTTGGTTTGATGTATGTATATGCCTTCATCTATTTTCTTGATCTGAAGTCTAAGGAAGAACTTCAATTCTTCCATCATACTCATCTCAAACTTTGCCTGCATAAGCTTGGAAAAATCCTCACACAGAGTCATTAGTAGCACCAAATATGATATCATTCATATGTATCTAGATGATTAGGAATGGACTACCATAATCTTTGCAAAATAGAGTAGTATCCACCTTTCCTCTTATAAGGCCATTTTTAATTAAAAATGAACTTAACTTTTCATAGCAAGCTCAATAAGCTTATTTTAAACCATACAAAGCCTTGTTAAGTTTGAAAACATGATGAGGGTATATAGAACTCTCAAACCCTCAGGTTGTTCTACATAGACCTCTTCCTTGATTAGCCTATTTAGGAATGCGCTTTTTATGTCCATTTGATATTGTAGATGATTGTGGAAATTAGACAGAATCATGCAATTCTAATTGTACAACTATAATTAGGATTCGCTATTATTTCTTTCCTTTCATAGTTACAACAATTATAGGGATTTTGGTTCCTTATTTTTAGCTCAAAATTAGTGCATAAAATCAGTCTTGTAACCCTATTTATACACACCATTGTGCCTTTTTCAAAATATAGAAAAAATACAATTCTTTTTTCTATAGACAAAATATCATACCATGATGAGCAGTAAAGGATAGTAAAATATGTATTGTCTATAGACGACTAACATGAGCAAAAGTTTCGGTATAATTTACACCTTCTTATTCTCAATAACCCTTGGCTACAAGCATAGCCTTATTCCTCACAACCTTACCTATTTCATCTAGCTTGTTTCTGAACACCCACTTTGCTCCAACAACATATTTGCCTTTGGGAAGTTCTACAAGCTTCTAGGCATCCTTCCTCTAAAACTGGTCCATCTTTTCATGCATTGCTTTGACCTAGTATTCATTAGTCATAACATCATCTATGTGTTGTGGCTCGATCTCAGAAAGCAACGTTGTGTGCTTGAGAAAGTTCCTTGCTTGGACCTTATCCTTAAGATCACCAATGATATGAGACTGTAGGTGATTTTTCCTTAGCAAGCACCCAATTAGTTCTCTAACCTTTTCCAGTTGATAGTCCACATATGGATTGGACACAGGTTGGTTCTGACTAGACGTGGCAGTAAACTTAATTACATGTGGAGTATCCAAGTAAGATTCCAAAATCACATTTGGAGTCAAACTTTCCAAGGTTATCCCTGGTGTTTAGAATGAAACAATGGCATCCAAATTAGTGGAAATAAGAAATGTTGGGCTTATGTCTCTTCCACAATTCATAGGGAGTTGCTCACTCCCCATTGCAGTTACTTTTTGTGCATTTATGTCTCAAGGAAATTTCAATGGGGGTTTACCAGAAAGTGCACCAGATCGTCAAGTATTTAAAATTAAAATGGATGAATCCGAGTATCGAACACAGGGAACTAATGTTAGCCTAAATTAAGTTCAGAATTGAAGCATTGTTGAGAGAACATGTATAAGTGATCATTTCAAACAGAATTTAAACTAAACTTGTATGATAAAAACTATACAATGCAAGGTAAATAAAATGACAGCAGTAGGTAGAAATGTTGGGTCTTTCTAACAAACAAGCTGATGCATAGAAATATATTTCTCTAATCAATCATGCTCTTATGTTCTACGTTGTAGCCTAAATTACTAAACCTTTGATCCCTCGTCAGGCCGAATATCCAAGCTTCGTCCGCAGATACCTCTTGTAAGACTAGGCCCAATTTAGGCAACCCTCTTAGGTTTAGACTAACTTAAACTGAGTTTCATCCGCAGATCCCTCATGTAAGACTAGACTCAGTTCAAGTAGCTTACGAAAGTTTAGCCTAATTTAGCCTAAGCTTCATCCGCAAATCCTTCATGTAAGACTAGGCCTAAACTAAACAGCATTATTGTAATAGCATAATTAAAACCAAAACTCAACTCGCAGATCCCTCATGTAAGACTAAGTTTTGATCCTGCTTCAATCAAGTTCTAAGGCAACAATATACTTCCCAATGCTAAAGTCACCTAACTGTGCACACAAATGGGTGATCAGACCAAAAGCATACAAACCTTAAGCATTGAGCACAGAAAACACAATCAATTAGATATTAGGTATTTACATCAGCTGTTCATTAGAAATCCCCAACTAGGGTGTTTAGCCAGCCATTACAAAGAAGCCCTAATAATAAATGAGATTAAAAACAGAGAATGATAGTTCCTTACACAAGAAAGGGGATTCCTCCTCCTCTTCTCAGCATCTCACACTCACTCTCTACTCAATAATCTCTCTCAAATGACACCTAGGCTTCAATGCAGAAGCTGCTCCTCTTTGCTGCTTCTAGAGCTCTTTTCCCGAAATAGGCACTATGGCCACTCTGGAATTTGTGCCAATCATCTGTTTACCCTAATTCTGCAAAAAATAGGCTTTAAATAGGCTCTGAATTCGCGACGTTGCGCTTAGCACCACCATCGCGCTTAGCACGAGTAAGTAGAATTGGGCTTAGCGCCAGCTTCGTGCTTAGCCTGGCTGAAGGCACCTGCTGCACTTAGCGCACTGATATCGCGCTTAGCGCGTGGCTTTGATGCTAATGCTCTGCTAGATTCTCCTTTGCACTAAGCATGCTGAAGCTGTGCTTAGCGATGGATATGCGCTTAGCCCAACTGTTGAGCTTAGCCCAATTGCTACTTTTGGCAATTCAAAACTTAGCCTCTTTTTCACCTGAAAATGCACGGATTTCATCATTAAATCCAATGGAAATGTTCTAGAGACAACATTAACCATAAAACAAGATTTATTTACAAAAATTACTTCAAAATGACCTTAAATTAGGGAACTATACAAGCTTTGGAAAATGATTTCTATACAAAAGTTAGTCGTATAAAGCGACTAACAAGAGTCTTCTTTAAGATTGGCCTAATATAAATTTTGTTTTGTAAATAACAGGTAGTGTTTACTACTTCAACCCATAAGTGTTTAGGGTTTGAATGATCGTTAAGCATGGTCCTAGTCATTTCTTGAAGAGATCTATTTTTCCTTTTAACAACTCCATTCTGTTGTGGTATTCTTGGAGTGGAAAAGTTGTGGTGAATACCATTCCCTTCACAGAATTTTTCAAAAAGATCATTTTTAAACTCTCCCCAATGATCACTTCTGATTGAAGAGATACAAGTACCTTTTTTCATTCATTAACAATGTAGTAGGTTAGGCATTCATTATAACAATGTAGAAGTCTCGAGTAGTTCTAAAAATTATATTTTAGACTTCCACCAACTAGACACCTCCATTATTCCATTAGACACTCTAGGTTGCATTGTATTATTTTTATGAGTGCAATTCCTTCCACCTAGGAGAGGAAAGGATGAACCTTGTTTTGATTTAATTTTATCAATTCAACACTTCATCTTGAGTTCTTTATTTGTTTCTATACTTAATGCTTTTGCTTTAATGCTACAATTCTATAAACAAGAGATTAGGCATTCATTGTAACAATGAAGAAGTCCCGAGTAGTTCTTAGAATTATATTTTAGACTTCCACCTACTAGACACCTCCATTATTTCATTAGACACTCTAGGTTTCATTGCATTATTTTTATGAGTGCAATTCCTTCCACCTAGGAGAGGAAAGGATAAACCTTGTTTTGGTTTATTTCTGTCAATTCAATACTTCATCTTAAGTTCTTTATTTGTTTTCATACTTAATGAATTTACTTTACTGGCCATCTTATAGATGAATTTAGGAATTGACTTGCGCTTTCGCAAGCCTTGTTGAAATCTAAACATGAATCAAGTACATAATTGGAATTATCTCCAGGGATAGAATAATCTTGGTTAAGTCTCGCTAATTTTTGACCATAAATGTTGATTGATTGTGTCGGTATGTTCATGGAATTGGGTATCAAGCAAGTAGTTACTACCATGCGGGAGCTGGGGTAGAATACATTAGTGAATTAGGGGTGAGCTAAATAGATGAGTAGAGAATTGTGAAGTTAGAGTGGATTGAGCGAATTCCAAGTCCAAACCTAGACATTCATTCATCAAGATTGACGTCACTATCCAAGTCTAGTATTTTAATCTTTACTTAATAATTTATTATCATTTAAATTGTATTGCAATTTATTTTATGTTATTTATTCCATGACAATCACAAAACAAAAATACAAAAACTTAGTTATTAGTTAAATAATTACATGAAATCCCTCTTTTATTCCTTTGGGAGATGACTTGGACGATAGTTCAGTTACTTCATCATGATTGGGTTACACTTGGCCTATAATTTGAATCTAACGTGAAAGAAAACCCAAACAATGACCACCCCATCAGACATAGGGGTTAGGGATTAGAACATAGACCTTTCGTCTGTCATGTGTCGTGAGCAGCCATTGTTCAGGTAACATGACTGGTGTTTGTTTCCTACTATCAAGTAGATATGCAATAGGAATTATTTTACTCTTAGGTACCCAAGTCTTTTTAGGTCCTTTCTCCTTGTTAGCTAAAGGGTGCTAGTAAGCTCTAGACGGACCCTTTAATGGGTTTCCCTTTTAGGGAGGTCCTTGCACTTATGAGTCTCATGACCCACTTTTCCACAAAAATAACAAACAATAACTTCTTCACCATGCACAACCTTTTGCCTTTGAAACCATGGCCAGATTTGTCTTTGGGTTTTTTTGCACCTTAATAATTTTGTTAAGGGCTTCATGACTACCAAAAAACTTGCCTAGGTTATCCCTCAAGGTTTCTATCTCCTCATAGAGTTTTTCAATCTTAGGAAGTAGTTCCTTCAAGACCTCATATCCTCTAAGCTTATAGTTTAAATCAAAAGAAACCTTTTTATAATGTTGACATTTCGTCTAAAGATCTAAGTTCTTCTTTCTCACCTTTCCTTGCGCTCTTCTTCTGAATCATCAAAAGTTGTGGTTAAGGATTTCACCTTTTCTTCCAAGTCTTAAAAATCCTTAAGAAGAATCTTTTTTCCATTGGATACCTTTTCGTCCAGTAATGCCTTGACATCCTCACAAACAAAGGTGTCTTGTACATCACCAGGAGAAGTGGTTTTTAGGACAAAATCAACTAAATGAGCTTGATAAGGTTTCTTAAGATCCTCATGCTCTCTTTCAAGATGTTGAAAACATTTGTTTAATTCTCTATAAGTTTAAGAAATGCGAGCAAAGGCATAAAAAAGTTGATTGTACCCTTTAATTAAATCTTCTCTAGATTCGAATATTACCTCTTCACCATCAGAGTTGACAGTGTCATCAGGCTAAGGATCCTCATCATTCGAACTTGTATCCAGAGCTGGTTATGCTTCACTGGTGAACACATCAACCATCAGACACAGGTTAGCTTCTTCCTTACAAAGAAATATGATGTAACTCAATAAACCAAGAGAGGAGTGAATTGGTTTTCAAAACAAAAATATACTTTAAAAAATAGTTAAAGAAAAACTTTTCTATCGATCATATCACAAAAAAAATATGAATCAAACATAATCAATACTTAATCAATCCTTCCTTACACATGATCCTTCATTAACTTTCTTTCTTTCACAATCATAAAACTTGAATCTTTAAAACCTTGATTAAAACTTGAATGAGTTTATTAAACCTTGAATGAGAGAAAGATATGAGCAAGAGAAAAAGACACAATCTTTTATACTAGTTCACTCTCTATTTCTAGATAAGCTAATCCAGTTATCTAATCCACAACCTGAATTAGATTTCCACTATGCATCAAGAATTCTTACAAGCAATCACAATCAATCTACAATTCCCACCCCGGAAAAAGAGACTAAGGCATCCAACACTAGGATCCTTTGTGAATATAAGCCTAAGAGAACCCTACTCTTAGCCCAAACTAGAAAATCCTATTCTAGCATGCAATTCATGCATAAACACAAGACCGTGTAAAAACCATACACGTGAAAAAACCAAGTAGGAGAGATACAACATAACCAATCTTTCCACAAAAACCTTGTTGGACTGAGAAGTTGGTCTTGTTCTACTCAAAAGACGCAACTCACTTTCAAGAAAATATCTTCATAATGAAACGATTAAGAAGTTGTGAGTTACTATAAAGCACTTTTCTTTTCTTCTCTTATTCACTAATGACAACACAAAGTCTTGCTCATTTTGAGGCTAAGATGTTATTTTTCGAGATGTATTGAGTGTTCTCTAATGATCTCTTGATGTCTAGATGTGAACACAAGCTGGTTATTTATAGAGAAAATAGTTATAACTATTTGTAATCGAGTGAATCTGTAAGGTAATCAATTATTTATATGAAGTAATCGATTAGATTATCTAAGTAATCGATTAAAGTGTTCATCCAATATCTAGAAAACAACTCAAGAACAATGTAATCGATTAGATGTTTGTGCCTTTGCTACTACCTCGCAGTCTGACTTCATACCTTTCCCCTTCTTGTTGTGTCCTTGCTACTACCTCCATCATTCTTTCTAGAAGTTTGTGCCTGTAAGGCTTGCACAGTACTGGATCTTTCTATAATTCTTTCATTAATTCTTATTTCTTGTGCTTTAATAACACCTTGCAATTCTTCCACTTGCAATTCATTAAGATCCTTTACCTGCTCTATTACTACGACGGTTTTTCAGTAGTCTTAGTATGTCCGTTTGAAGCCACTATCATGGAAAGTGAACACATTCCCTGACGGTTTTTCAGCAGTCTTAGTATGTCCGTTTCAACATCGATTCATCTATAAACCATCTTAGATAGTTTTATTTCTTATTTAAAAAATGTTTAAAACGCCAATATTCTAAGATGGTTATCTGAAAAATTGTCTTAGAAAGTCTACATTCTAAGCACTTTCTAAGACGGGAAAAAAGGATACTTTAACAACATATGCATATGGTAGCTGACCGACAGAGAAAAAGCAAGGCACACACTTATGACACAATTTGCTTGCCTTGGCTTACATGTTATTTTTAGGATTTGATTATGATAAGACGGTGACATAAGTTTTACACTATCAACAAACTATATTATGTTTAAAAAAACATTTGAAATCCCTTTTTGAAAGGTAAAATAAAGTTACTACAATCAAGTAAGTTTTAAATTGACTAAATTCTCATTTTTGTACCATTATACATTATATACATAATAGATCAGGATTTGAATTCCCTTGTTGCATACCAATTACTGCAATACAAATATTATCATACTTAATTTCTTGCTTTTAGTCTTTCTTACTTGTTGGTACCTATTAAATTGTTAGAGATATGGGGAGCAACAGGAAGACTTAGCCTTGAAGCTTGAAGAAGTTTTGTCTTTTACATGCCCAACTCTCTTAAGTGGCATTTGTATTGATTGTTGTATTCTGTGTTGCATCTTAGTCCCTATCATTTCATATGTGCATCCATCATGCATCATCATGTAGGAGTAAGAAGAAATGTTCTAAAGTTAGAAAATTTCTTCAGTGTTTCAAACTCTCTGTTTTAATCGATTACAGGATGATTGTAATCGATTACACAAGTGCTTGTAGCTTGCAGAGAAGTCTCTCGTATTAGCTTAATCGATTACAAGCTTATCGTAATCGATTACACAGTTCTTTCTAAGACAAGGATTGTTTTTTCAAGAGTCTCTGCTTTAATCGATTACCAAGTGATATAATCGATTACTTCTCTCTTAAAAGTGTTTCTGAAGTGCTCAAGAACACTTTAATCAATTACATCAAGAATCTAATCGATTACATTGTTCTTGAAAGTTTTTCAGATTTTGAGAAGAACACTTTAATCGATTGAAATGATAATATAATCAATTACTTCTTTGAAATAATCGATTACATTGTATATTTAATTGATTACATGAAGTTATAACTATTTTCTTTATAAATAGCCACTTTGTGTTCTCACTTCTAACAACTTATGAATGTGCTATTACGAGCTGAAGTTAGTAAAATAAAGAAGAGAAGAAAGTGCTTAGAAACAATGTGACTCACAACTTCTAATCTTTGATTATGAACATCATATTGTGAAAAGTGAGTTATGAATTTCTCTTGAGTTCAAGAAGGCACTCATTCATTCAAGCAAGGTTCTTGCATATATTTAATCAGGTTGTGTCTTTCTTTGACTATACTTTTCATGTAGTTTACACATTGTTAGTGTGTGCATGAATTTCTGAAGGCATGCTATAATAGGTTTTTCCAGTTTGGGCTAAGGGTAGGTTTCTCTTAGGCCCTTATTCACAAAGAACCCTAGGGTTGGGTACCATAGTCTCTTTTTCTAGGGTAGGAACTGAAATTGCTTGTGATTGCTTGCAAGAATTCTATATGCATAGTGAAAATCTAATTCAGGTTAGATTAGATAACTAAACTAGCTTCTCTAAAGATAGAGACTAGACCAGTATAAAAATTAGCGCACATCCTATTTTGATCTTATCTTTCTTTCTCATTCTGGTCTTGATCGATTTACTGAAGGTTAAAGAAAATATTTTTTTTGAAGAAAGAACTTTAACAAAGAATTTTGTGTAAAGGATGATTAATAAATATTGGTTTATCAAAATTTTGTGATACAATCCAATGGAAAAGAAGTTTTTTTTAACTCTGATTTTAAAAGTCTATTTTGATTTTGAAACCAATTCACACACCCCCCCCCCCTTTCTTTTGGTTTATAAGTTCCATCATCTTTTTCATAAATAAATTTGGTTTTATTAACAAAATTAATCTATTGAGAAACATATATATGAAGAACAAATGAAAAATATATTATAAAATTAAGACTCTACCAAAGAATTCGAGCATGAGTACACATTACACTTCTGTGATCTACATCGTTGGTTGGCTCATGGTGAAATGTCCTATGATATCATAATCTACTAAAGAATGAGCCTATAACTAATTCTTCATTTCTCAAGAGGTCTCTCAATTTCATCACATTAGCTCTTGGAAGCACAAAATTTCTTGTCCTATCACACAAAATGGTAGGGTCTTCAATCAAATGTGTAGCAGAACTAGCTGACCTCTTTGGTGCTGACTAAGTTCCAGATAATGCATTTATGGTCTGTAGTGCAAGAAAATTGATGCAATCCTATCCCGCAAGAGCATTGGGTAGAAGACTCCAAGTAGATTGGGCTAGAGATCCAAGGGAAGGCCCTAGGTTTCTCATGAGCCTTAGGGTATATTTTGAGCCCATGGGCTAAGTATGAGCCCGCTTATCTTTGTAAATATTAGAATGGGTTTTTCCTTCGTTTGGGCCTTGTATTTTGGTCATTCTAGTAGTATAGGGTTTTAGCCTTGTATTTCGGGGCATTTTGAGTAGTCTTTGTAGTAAGGACTTTTTTTTGTATTTTCATGTTTTTTTGTCATGGGGGTGAGCTTAGCTATTATAGGGGGTGTGTAGCTAAGCTCTAGCTTTTCATCTCAAGGAGGTGAGCTTAGCTATTAGAGAGGTATGTGTAGCTAATCTCTAGCTTCTTTAGGAATCTTCTTA
This sequence comes from Glycine soja, assembly GCF_004193775.1. NCBI lineage: Eukaryota > Viridiplantae > Streptophyta > Magnoliopsida > Fabales > Fabaceae > Glycine > Glycine soja. The sequence goes on from NC_041004.1 coordinate 25,760,873, forward strand.
AGGAAGTTTCTCAAGGAGGTGAGCTTAGTTAGGAGAGGGGTGTGTGTAGCTATGCTCTAGCTTCTCAAGGAAGTTTTCTTAAAGAAGCTTCTCAAGGAAGTTTTCTCAAGAAAGCTTCTCAAGGAAGCTACCTAGTCTATAAATAGAAGCATCTGTAACACTAGTTGTAACTTTGATGAATGAGAGTCTTGTGAGACATACTTCAAAGTTCCACTTCTCTCCCTCTTTTATTCCTTCAATTTCGTTCTCCCCCCTCTCTTTTTCTCTCCCTCTTTCTTTTCCTCCATTGAAGCATCCTTCCAAGCTTCTTATCCAAGGCTCATCTTGGTGGTGAAGCTCTTTCTTCCATGGCTTATTCCCTAGTGGATGGCGCCTCCTCTCACCTCTTCTCCTTTGTCTTCCGCTGCATCTCCATGGTGAAAAATCACCATTGAAGGACCTCATTGAAGCTCAAAGATCCAGCCTCCATAGAAGCTCCACAAGCAAGCTTCCATCATAAATATCATTAATTTACAATTGACTTGCATTGACAAATGAAGGATTTATTTTCTGACAATAACATTCAATAATAAAAAAATAGATAAAGGAGAACATATTCGTTAGAAAATATTTATGTGAGTATCAAGATTAAAGAGAGTTATTCAAGCAATCAACACTTTTCCATTGCTTTAAGGCTACTTAGGCAAAGATTTTGATAAAAAAAAATGGACTATCCCATAAAATAGGAAAATCATGAATAACAGTTTCCTTACCTTTGTTGCTGACCTGGCAATTTCTTGAATAACAGTTTCCTTACCGAAGAAATGAACAACATCTTTCATCATATGTACATTTTACAAAGGTAACTTAGAACTTCAATTTAAAGGTATTTTCTGAAGAAAGAAGTTAGCACATTATAATAAGCTAGTTTCATCAGAAATTTCAATGTATATAATAAATCCAATCATTTAAGTTTTGTTAAAAGTCAGTGTCGGTCACAATGACTTCAGACCTTAAAAGTTAGGCAAGGACGAGATACCTCAAACCCAAATGAAACGACTAGGCTAATTACTGATATGGCTGCAATAGCAAAAGGTGGATAAATTCGATAGCTCACAACAAGCCCCAAGCCTTCGATTTCCAGGGCAATCCCATATAGCATGATAAAGGGCACACTGTAAATAGAAAATACAAGTAGTGGATATATAAAGTAATAAATCAGATAACAAGTAAATTCAAAGAAAAAATTAACCAACGTATTTAAAACAATAATAATAAAATTTAGTGTTTGGGGTAAACCTGACATTCTTTCCACAATCTACATGAGCATCATACACATACACATACATGGGAAAAAACTTGAGGAGAATATACAACAATGGGATTTGAAAGCAGAACCTGAGGAATAGAAAAAAATCACAAAGGAATAAAACCTCTGAGAAAAACAAAGATGAACTCATGAAGCATAAAAGCATTTAGGATACAATAACATGTTGATATTACAAGATGAGTTTTGTGTATGTAGGGATTAAAAGTACTGTTTTTTGTCACTACATCACAGTCATTTTTAAAGAAGGGGCTGATTTGGAGTTTATAGCTAGTTGTCTTTATAATCAAGTTGAGTATATATTAAAGAGATATTTAAAACAATTTTTCAGTGTGGGTGTTTAGAGATCTAGTAGTGTACCTTGAATGAATACTTGATTTTCACCTATAGGAATTTTAGATCGTTCAAATGCTTATTTCCTCTGGAAGAATGAGCAAGGAATTGAAACAAAAAGAACATCAATAAACATGCATGGCACAAAAGCATCAATAACTTATTTATGCACTCCTAGACATCAGAAATTATCAATTCAACAAACCTTAACAAGAGCCATGCTAAAGTTAGAAACTTCCAAATTCACCAAATGTTGTGTTATCTAAATCTTAACATCAAATACTACATCCTACAATTTTTACAAAAATGGAGCAAGACAAAATTAATAAACTCCAAGCTAAAATAAAAATAGGGTCTAAATAAAAACAAAAACCAAAATTATATATATTTATGCCAGAGGAAGAGATCAAAGTACAAACTTACTTGCAGCTTTATAAACAAATTTGTAGAAGAAATCTGAGACTCTTGGATATCTCTCTCAAGACTCATCATCTCTTCCATGCAATGCAAAGGTCGGTTTGGAAATGCATAGATGCACCCCTACATGTTCTTCACAATAACACAACAACTATGATATAATTGTATAATTGTAGTTATAATTGAAAATTTTCTTTTCAATTATGGTTTAAACAATTACTAAGATTAGTTGCACAGGGGACAGTTGTGGGATTTATTTGGTGATTAGGAGTAACATTACCACAAATTGAGTCCTCCAAGTTTGTGGATTTTTTTCAGTCTTACAGAAATTGTATGTGCCCAAATTGCTACTTGTTTTACATAATTAATTTTATGCTTCCATAACTACTCATTCCTGGATCTCCATAAGCTCCATACAGTTGCTACCAATAACTCTTACTTTGATTGAGAGAGGAAGGGTAGAAACTTAAAGAGAGCTTCCTCACCACCGCTACTCTACCTAGCTTTATCACCCTCACCAACTCTGACACTACATGCATCCTCTTTGTCACCACATGTGTTGTCTGTGCATCGTACTCACTTCCGATGGTGTGCACAAACACTTTTTAAGAAGAGTGTCGAGGACCGACGTAACTCTAACATTGGTGAAATAAGAGTGTTCCATTCCGTAGTGTTTGAAGCAAGGCCCACTTTTGAGCCTGCTGGGCTACTCGAGTCCCCTGCACGTCATTATTTTTGATTCCCGTCAGATCAAACTCTTCCTCGGGCGAGAATGTTGGTCCGACGAGGTTAATGATGCAATCCTCCCAAGGAGGGGGGACCCATCACCAGAGCCATGAATAGGAGACTCTAGGAAGATCGGGCCAGGGATGCAGGAGAAGGCTCTAGGGTTCTCATGAGCCTTAGGGTAGATTTTCGGTCCATGGGCTAAGTATGAGCTCACTTATCCTTGTACACATTAGATTAGGGTTTCATTATTTTTTTGGGCCTTGTATTTAGAGATCCATAGTGTAAGAAGGGTATCCCACAAGTTTAGGGTATCCTAGTAATGTAGGATTTTTTAGCCCATGTATTTTAGGGCACCTAGACTAGTTTTTGTATTAGGGGTAGTTTTTTAATTTCACATTCATTAAGTGCACTATTTGATGTATGTGTTGGGAGAGAAATTTAATTGAATTGGGAGAAGCTCAATCCAATAATCGAGGCAAACTCTGAATACTAGGTATGACCTCAAAATAACAAGGGTCAAGGTCGGCCAGCGAGACGATGGGGGATAAGCTTCATCGTCGAGAGGGAAACAGCCCGGATCACCAACTAAGGCCCCTAAATGACCGCTCAGTGATAAAGGAGGTAGGGGTGCAGAGACAACCAGGAGGTTTGCCTAGAAGCATCCACCCTTGAAAGAGTGCATAATAGCTCACTGATCGAGCGCTCTTGCGCCGAAGATGAACAGGGCTAAGCGATATGCCGAAGCTGTGGGATGTAAAAATGAATCGGTAGGGGAGCGTTCCACCTTAGAGGGAAGGACCCGCGTGAGCATTGTTGGACGAAGCGGAAGCGAGAATGTCGGCTTGAAACTTCAGACCAACCTAAGGGGGAGGTGAGCATTTGCTTGCTACACTCCATTGTCACATCATATAGTCACACTTTGTGTATGTCCTTCATGCTTTACATGCTTCATGACGCCTAAGCACACTTAGTGGAGAATCTTGGATTTGATCTTGTATTAGTGGGGTGAAACATAGCTGAAATTCACTAATCATAATTAGTGAAATTTTGACTCCACAAATTTAAGTGAAATTTGAATAGAAATTCAAATTTCCCTCCAATTTTGTGTGACACTTAGGCTATAAATAGAGACCTTGTGTGTGCATTTTGCAACTTTGATCATTTGAGAAATTATACTTCAAAGTTAAAATCTCATTCTCCCTCTTCTCTCTCTCAAAAATTTCATTTCCATCTCTCTCTCCCTCCACTCATCTTCTCCTACCTTCAAGCTCTTATCCATGGCTTCCTGTGGTGGTGAGCTTGTTCTTGACTCATCTTCTCCTTGAAGTGGCATCTTCAATCACCTTTCCTACTTCTCCATTCCGCTGCCATTGGTCTTCAAAAAGCAAAAGACTCCATTGATGAAGAAGATCCAAGGCCTACAAGCTCTACATGAAGCTACATTAGTTTATTCTAGGGTTAGGGTTTTGGTGGAGTAAGATCTTGTTAGGGTTAGGGTTAGGTTTTTTGGAATCGAGGGAGAGGTAGGGGAGGTCATCATTGTCATGGCTGGAGGAGGAAGAGGAAAGAGAGAGGCAGGATGAGAAGATGGAAAAGGGATTCAACGTCGGAGGAATTTGAAGTTAGTTGTGGCGCATTTTTCGAGGAGAGTGAAGGCGATGCTGTTTTGTGGTGGAGGATATTTTTTTAGGAATTTGGCTGAAGAAAGTGTGGCTTTGGTGTTTTTTGTGGCTTGGTAGAATATTTTGAGGCTGAGAAGGTCTTTCCAATCGAAGGAGCAGTGGGGAGCTTTGGGTCAGAAAAGGTAAAGGTCGGTGGTGGTGGTGTTAACCTGATGGAAGCTTGCTTGTGGGGCTTCTATGGAGGCTGGATCTTTGAGCTTCAATAGGGTCCTTTAATGGTGATTTTCCACCATGGAGATGCAGCGGAAGACAAAGGAAAGGAGGTGAGAGGAGGCGCCATCCATTAAGGAATAAGCCATGGAAGAAGGAGCTTCACCACCAAGATGAGCCTTGGATAAGAAGCTTGGAGAGGATGATTCAATGGAGGAAAAGAAAGAGGGAGAGAAAGAGGGAGGGGGAGCACGAAATTGAAGGAAGAAAAAGGGAGAGAAGTTGAACTTTGAGTTGTGTCTCACAAGACTCTCATTCATCAAAGTTACAACAAGTGTTACACATGCTTCTATTTATAGACTAGGTAGCTTCCTTGAGAAGCTTTCTTGAGAAAACTTCCTTGAGAAGCTTCTTTGAGAAAACTTCCTTGAGAAGCTAGAGCTTAGCTACACACACCCCTCTCATAACTAAGCTCACCTCCTTGAGAAACTTCCTTAAGAAGATTCCTAAAGAAGCTAGAGCTTAGCTACACATACCTCTCTAATAGCTAAGCTCACCTCCTTGAGATGAGAAGCTAGAGCTTAGCTACACACCCCCTATAATAGCTAAGCTCACCCCCATGACAAAAAAACATGAAAAAAAAAATAAATAAAATAAAAAAAAGTCCTTATTACAAAGACAACTCAAAATGCCCCGAAATATAAGGCTAAAACCCTATACTACTAGAATGGCCAAAATACAAGGCCCAGACGAAGGAAATACCTATTCTAATATTTACAAAGATAAGCGGGCTCATACTTAGCCCATGGGCTCGAAATCTACCCTAAGGCTCATGAGAACCCTAGGGCCTTCCCTTGGATCTCTAGCCCAGTCTACTTGGAGTCTTCTACCCAATGCCCTTGCGGGGTAGGATTGCATCATTCCCTCCACCTTGGAAAGGATTTGACCTCAAATCCCGAGGTTCTTCATACTCTGGGCTCCTTCCCTCAACACCTGCAAAAAGAACAAAAACATATGTATTAGTGGTGTTTGGTATGTTGAAGTAAGGTAAGGTCTGAAAATTCATTTCCTGGGCATCTTCCCATGAAGGAACATGGTTTCTCATCAACTCAATGAGTGGTGCTACAAGTATAGAAAAATATGGGACAAACCTTTTGTAAAAGTTTGTTAAGTCATGGAAGCCCCAAATTTTTCTTATACTTGGTGGAGTGAGCCACTCAGGAATGACCTTTATTCTCTTAGGGTTCATGGGAACCCGTTGATCACTATTTGAAAAATTAAGAAAAGTAACGCAATAAAACATACCTTTTTCTGTATTTTCATATTGATTATTCCTACCAAAAAGTATGACAAACCTAAGGTGTCCCATATGAGTACCTAAGTTTGTATTGAAACTAAAAATAAGAACAAACCTACCTAATGGGTCCCTATGTACACACACCATGAAGATGTTAGGTGTACGAGTGATTTTACAAAAGAGGGTTGCACCACTCAAAACATTCATCATACCACCTATTTTAGGGACTTGGTGCCTAATAATACCTATTTTGGGCACCAAAAAAGCACAAGGATTTAAGCTCTTGCGAACCAAACCCTCATCCAACAACTTCTTTACTTGAGGAATAAACTCAAGCCCAAGAGGTGTGGCAATGCTAGCAAGTATCTTTTTACAAAAGAGAAAATGTGGAGGTTGTCTAAGAGGAAAAGTTTCTTTAATGTTTGTCTTTATTGTAAAATGAGTTTCCTTCTTAGCTAACCTCTTGGAGGAGACACTTACCTCCTTACACTTCTCTTTAACCACTAATGGTTGTCCATCTTCTTGGGGGTAGATTTCTTCACTAGATTCTTCCCATTTTGCTTCTTCACTTTCACTAGAGGAAGGTGAAGTAGTAGCCTCATCTTGGCTACTATAAATGTCTTGGCCCCTCATAATCATGGTTTTTGTGGTGGGGCATTGAGAAGTAATGTGTCCTCTTCCAAGACATTTAAAGCACTTTATAGAGCTAGTTTTCTCTTGCATACTAGCCTTAGGGGCTTGCTTTTCTATTGCCTTCCCCTTATCATCTTTGGGCTTAGAAGGTGTCACCCCTAAGATGCCTTGACCTTGGTCTTTCTTTGGATAAGAGTGAGAACCATAAGATTTTGAAGTAGACTTCTTTTTAAGTTGTTGCTCTACCCTTATTTCCCAATCTAAGTTAGCCTCTACATTGTCCTTCCCATGGAAGTATGAGAGGTTAATGTTAGCCTCTTGAGGCTTTCTTTCCTTTTCTCTTCTATGGGAGTGAGGTCTAAGATGTGACCTATGCCTTCCTTCGTAATAGTCACGAAGTTCTTCACTTAGGCTCTTGCAAGAGTTATGACTACTATAGGAGGCATGTTTTTCTCTTTTCATTTCTTTCATTATTTTTCTTCTTTCTTCCTCTCTTATTTTCTTTCTTTCATCTTGACTTATTTCTTCCACTCTTTTTTTTCCTTTTTCCTTTCTCTCTTGTTTTTCTTTCCATAACTTGAGGGAACTCAACTCATCTAAGATTCTAGATAAAGGGTCTTTATGACTAGTACCCTCGCCATTAACACTAGATGAATGATGACTCATGTTGGTTCCTAATTTGTGGTTCTTTCTTGTTGGAGGTTTGAAAACAAAAGGTAAAAGAAACTATGGTTGAAACTAGCCAAATAAACACTAAAAGAGGTGTGAAAGATAATGTAAAAAAACTAATTGGTAAAATGCAAGCTATCTAGGCGGTTTGACAATGGAAGGTAAAAGAAATAAGCTATGAAAGTAAGCAAGAAATGTAAACTAGGTGAATCCTAAGAGTGTTTGGATGACCACATTCAAGGTTCCCAACAAAACACTCACTATCCTAAGTAAAAATTGCCTAAAATTATTACACACAAATGGAAGTTTGGTAACCTATTGGAGGCTCCCAACACACTTCCAATGAAAGGCCTTTTTGTTACAAAACTTGAAAGCAATGAAGGTAAGTAAATTGCAAATTACAAAATTACAAAACGGTCCTCAATTTTGGTGGTTGTTCTCTCTTTGGTGATTCACTCAATTTGGAGTGCTTCTTAGTCCAATAGCTCTTAAGGTGGTTGGCCCCTTGCTTCTGGACTCAAATTCTTCAAGGGATGGCACCAATCCTCCTTCCAATTCCTATATGGCAACCCACAAACAAGGAAACAAAGAGACAAGAAATAACCAAAGACCAAAAAAAATAAAATGAAAGCTAAACCAATGGAGTTTTAACAAGACAATTTTTCAAGGATTATTCAACAATTAAAGCAATGAAAAGGACATAGAAGCAAGCTAGGACTCAAAGAGAAACTAAGAATGGCTCTAGAGTAGAATAAAAAAAACTGAAAAAAAAAGACTCAACAAAACTCTAGCTTTGGCACTTGTCTTCACACTAATTTTGAATTGAAATTTGCAATTATAGAATAAATTTTGAGCCAAAACAACAAGCACACTTCCTTTTCACTTTTTTTTCCTGGATACTGATTTTTCTGCCAACTTGTGTTATTTTTATTATTTTTTCCTTTTACCCAAATCACTTGGTTCTTTTTTTATAACTTTTTTCAAGATGTCTAGAAAATTCAGTAAAAATTTCAGCTCAAAATTCGAAGTAACCAATTCTCAGTAATTTTTACAAGTTTGTATGTCCAAGTTGCCAGCACCAGCGATTTTTTTTAAGCATGGTATATTGATTGCCTTGGGCTTACTTTCAACTTTCCTATGTATGTTGAACTCACTAGGATTGTTTACCACAGTTTTAGGAGTTCAATATTCACTTAGGATCAACATTTCAGCCAACAATTCAATCACCAAAACTCAAATTCACAATAGACACAATCATAAGGAAATCTAAAAGTTCAAGAAAAGGTTCACAATCAAAGACTCTCTAAGAATTTTGCATGAACATGTTAAGGACTAATTAACATGAAAGATTTGACTCAAATCAACTAATAGGCTAAAAGAATTTCATACACTCATGAACAAATGAGTTAGACAAAGAAACAAGAAAAATAAAATTCAGCACAACATAAGAAATCTTATGTGACAAGTTTCATGACTAGACATGACTTCTATGACAAAACTACAATAGGTGAACAAGTCACTCTAGATTTTTGAGGTTTTCTTCTACTTTAATATTTTTGTAAGAATTTTATGATTTAGGTTTCAGCCACAAAAAATAACAAGACAAAACTCAAAGGAACCTAAACTCAACACAATTCATGGTTCAAGAACAGGAACAAGAAATTTGAACCATAGAAAATCAAATCTAGCTTCTATAGCAAGTTTAATCGGTGGAAACTCTAAAGAATCATGTAAAGAATCATGTTAAAAACATTTAGCACAAGACATGTGAGGAGATACATGGAGAAAAAAATGAAGAAACAACAATGGAAGAGAAGGTAAAGCAAAAAAATTAATGGAGGTTTAAGGAGCACCTACTTGAAGCTCTTGTGCTCTGATTACCACTTGATGGAAGCTTGCTTGTGGGGCTTCTATGGAGGCTGGATCTTTGAGCTTCAATGGGGTCCTTTAATGGTGATTTTCCACCATGGAGATGCAGCGGAAGACAAAGGAAAGGAGGTGAGAGGAGGCGCCATCCATTAAGGAATAAGCCATGGAAGAAGGAGCTTCACCACCAAGATGAGCCTTGGATAAGAAGCTTGGAGAGGATGATTCAATGGAGGAAAAGAAAAAGGGAGAGAAAGAGGGAGGGGGAGCACGAAATTGAAGGAAGAAAAAGGGAGAGAAGTTGAACTTTGAGTTGTGTCTCACAAGACTCTTATTCATCAAAGTTACAACAAGTGTTACACATGCTTCTATTTATAGACTAGGTAGCTTCCTTGAGAAGCTTTCTTGAGAAAACTTCCTTGAGAAGCTTCTTTGAGAAAACTTCCTTGAGAAGCTAGAGCTTAGCTACACACACCCCTCTCATAACTAAGCTCACCTCCTTGAGAAACTTCCTTAAGAAGATTCCTAAAGAAGCTAGAGCTTAGCTACACATACCTCTCTAATAGCTAAGCTCACCTCCTTGAGATGAGAAGCTAGAGCTTAGCTACACACCCCCTATAATAGCTAAGCTCACCCCCATGACAAAAAAACATGAAAAAAAAAATTAAAAAAAAAAGTCCTTATTACAAAGACAACTCAAAATGCCCCGAAATACAAGGCTAAAACCCTATACTACTAGAATGGCCAAAATACAAGGCCCAGACGAAGGAAATACCTATTCTAATATTTACAAAGATAAGCGGGCTCATACTTAGCCCATGGGCTCGAAATCTACCCTAAGGCTCATGAGAACCCTAGGGCCTTCCCTTGGATCTCTAGCCCAATCTACTTGGAGTCTTCTACCCAATGCCCTTGCGGGGTAGGATTGCATCATAACCACAAAGGAAGTGGGGGATTTGGGGGTTTTATGGGAGGTTGTGATTGTGGATGTTAGGGTTTGGGATGTAGTTTTGGAGGGGGGTTTGAGGTGGAGAGGAACAAGTTTGCCGTTGGAGAAGAGTTAGTCGGTAGGGAGCATAGTGGTTGAAGGGCATGAGTGTTTCAGAAACATGAGAGTTGGAGTGTTTCAAAAGCATGATAGTTGGACCCAATATTTTAAATTTTCATGTGCAGTACAATGAAGGTTTTAGGTAAAATCTATTTAAAGTTGTTCTAACAAAGACGGTTTTCACTAAAACCGTCTTAAATTTGAATGTTTTTATGACAGTTTTACCTAAAATCATCGCTAACACGTCCTCTTCTTTACAAAATACCACCGATAATTTTTTAAAGATGATTTCAGTAGAACCGTCATTGTTCTAGCATCATAAAAGGATATTTTTGTAGTAGTGCTATTTCACACACTCACGGTACAATGTCTTAGAGAAGAACAAAGTAGAAAAGGAAAAAGTAATCAAATTGATATTGCGCGTACTCATTTTTTACAAGTATAGGCATAATAACTTTTATACACTTGATCCATATTCATCTAACGCCATCTTTCACACTAACAATTTAGACTCTAACAAAACTATAGGGCCATTAGCAATATGAATTACTTACAATACTTATTGTGACATCCTGGAAATTTCTACCCGGAATTTTTGTAAACGGTGCATTTTGTATGATTATATATATATAAGTATTATTCGGTGTATATGCATATATGTTCCTGGTAGAAGTAGGAATAGTGGGAGGCAAGATACGTGGGTTAGGCTGATTAAGGAAGAGAAATCCATAACTGGAAGGTTATAGGTTAATTCTCAATTAATTAGTCTAAAAATCATTGTTTTGCGTGTAATTTAAAATTTAACAAAACCAACCTCTGAACCATGCTCGGGGTTTCATTCTGAGCGATTTGATATATATATTGCCTACTTTCGAAAACTGGCCCCGACGGGTGTAGAGAAACATGAGGGACTGGAACCAGAGAATGGCACGCAAACTGAGGTAGGATTTTAGCGTTTCAAAGGTCATATTTTTCTCACTTCCTGTGGCTGTGTATGGGTCACATCAAAAGAAAAGTGGACCCTTTTTGGCTCCACTCAAATGGAGACATGTGGCATAGCTTAAAATAAAATAATAGGAAAAGAGAAAAGCCTTTCTTTTAAACTAAAAAGCTGTATTCTCTCTCCTCACTCAGCCCAAAATTTCAGAAGCCTTTTTCTCTCTTTCTCTCACATTCCCATTCTCTTCTTCTTCCTCTCCATTGAAGCCTCCATTAAAGCTCCAACCTTTAGTCACCATTTCTGCTCCAAATCGCGAAAGGAAGGCATTTTCGGAGTCGTGAAGCGCATCTCTACGTGTGGGACTTCGAAATTTCAGGTTTGGGTAGACTTCTTTCTCACTTGATTTTCGTGGGTATTGGGTTTTGGGAGATATGATGGGTAGTTTTGCTAGGTTTCTGCTTCATGATAGTTATTTGTGAAGAGATTTGTTGAAAGCATGTTGAACTTGCCATGTTTGGACGAGTTAAGCTTACCCATTCAGTTTTAGGATTTTTATGATGATGCTTGTGATGTTTATGTACTGAAATTGCTTATGGAAAACTGTTAGAGATGAAGAGTAGAGTTAACCTAGGGTTAGAAAGTGAGAATATGGTGTTATGAGTGGAAAAAGAGTGAGGTTTTGAGAGTTGGAAGGCCAAATCTGGATTTAGTGGTATTTGGAGGTTAAAGTGAGTTAATCCTAGCTTGAAATGTCATTTAGGACTTATGAGAAAGTTTGGGCTGTGCTAGAGAGAAAAACAAATGACCAAAGTGAACAAAGAGTCATTTCTAGGGTAAAATTGGGTGTTGAGGAGTCAAATTTTGGTTCGGTGAAATTTTAGGTGTAAATCCAATTTGATCAAGTTTAAATTGATGTTATAGACTTGTGTGAGGTGAGAGTTTGCTCCAAATTTACCCCATTCTCAATTTCACTTCGCAAACCTTGAAAATCCATTAAATTGAGGGGTTTTGGATACCTAGATTTTGTGTTGCTCTAGTCTGAAGCTTGTCCTTGGTTTAGACATGATTGATACATGATTTGGGACTTGTAGGATTCGATTTGGGCAAAATTGGATGAAGGCAAGAGTGGTTTTCGAAATCTGCACTTTATGCAGAATTTTGATGTTGAAATGTGTAGCAGAATTTTGAGTTGTGTTTTGGGCAGAGTTTTCTGCCTTTGCCCTGTTTTGCTTGATTTTGTTAGTCCATGATGATTGGATGTGGAATTACTTGGATGTTGTGGAAGCTTGGGAGGATTGATGGGGACTCGGCGTTGAGAGGAACGAGGATAAGGGCTACGTGGGAGTACGTGAGCTCAGTTGGAGGTGGGCAACAGGGGATGGTGGGTTTGTACGTGATTTTGTGGATGTGGAGAACTTGTTTTGCACCATCGCCCGACCGCCACCTAGTACCACATGTGATGGATACCCCATAATCCTACAAGCTTGAAATGAGGAAGTGTAGAAGGGTGAAACTTCTTGCTTTTATTCGCTGACCACAGAGTGGTACCTGGAGATATGTCGCGGGGGTCAGGAGACCTTGGGGACGTCAAGTGGGGTGCTATTGCCCAAAACCAAGCTTGACCAATCCCGACCCAACCCGGGCATAGTCAGTCAGTGAGAACCTGTGATGTACCTAAGCGGGCGAGCTCCTGGCAGTCAACAGATAAAAGGAACTAAGACCACAAAGCAAGGAGGCTTGTGTGGTGGCTGGCCAACTGTGAACTTTGATTGATATATGGGATATGGCCTCTGGTAATCGATTACCAAGGGTGGGTAATCGATTACAAGGCTTAAAAATGAAGACAGGAGACTAAGATGGTCTCTGGTAATCGATTACCAAGGGAGTGTAATCGATTACCAAGCTTGAAAACGAGGTCAGGAAGCTAGGAGGGCTTCTGCTAATCGATTACCAAGGGGGTATAATCGATTACCAGACTTAGAAATCAAGGCAGCAGGTTGTGGAGGCCTCTGGTAATCGATTACCAGTCTGTGTAATTGATTACACAGAGGAACATGCCACTGGTAATCGATTACCAGTTATGTGTAATTGATTACACATTGCGTTTTTGCAGGTTTCATGTCCTGAAGCTGTATAATTCGAGTTTGGCCTCTGGTAATCGATTACCAAGGCTGTGTAATCGATTACCAGAGATGAAAAGCCTAAAGATACCCCTTTTACTTGCATGTAGTGGTTATGAGACGCATTGTGTTGCAGCGTAGTTAGATTTTCGTGAAAGAGTCTACCCCTTTCTTTTCTTTCTTGTAGATCGTGATGGCGGCACAGCTAATCCATGATCGAGTGGAGATGGAGTGCCTAGAGGGAGCTTGGGAGACCCTCGAAGGTAACACGAGGTGCCGATTTCGGGGCACGATTCGATTTACGGCTACTTCATTGGTGCATCCAGATGAACCCGCGCGCACGCTTCAGCGTACTGTGGAGTGGATACTACCCACGCCTACACCATACCGTCTAGTGGAGCCAGTCCAAGTGATTGAGGTAACGTCATCCGAGGAAGACCCTGAGGAGGATCTCGAGGAGCTGCCTGCTGTGGATGCTCTTGACTTTCTAGAGGGTGATGAGGACCCACTCCCTGAGATGGATTCTCCCGAGGACGTCATGTCGGCATCCGAGGCAGACTCTACGGAGGATAGTGGCCCTGGAGAGATGGCGATCAGTGGAGGCTCTTCATCATAGTAGACAGTTCTATGGACTAGTTTTATATGCTTTTTGAGGGTGGGTGTATCTAGGACTGACTGTTAGGTTTACTCTTTTGTTTTTGTATGGGTAGACCTATTGTATAGGAATTTGATGATTGTATACATGTGGCTGAAGCCACCACTGTGGACACCTTTGCTCTGGATGACACTATGTATTTTGTAAAACTCCCATATTTTGGACAGCTTTAAATGATGAATGCACTTATGTTTAATCTTGTTATTTGAAAAGAAAGCATTAGCAAACTTTATTTGCAAAAGAGTTTATCGACCGTATTTTATTTTATTATTTTCACGTGACGACCTAAAGTAATGGCTGGCATACCTTTCCTTTTGAAAAAGCAAAATATTTAGAGGTTATGAGTGATCAGAAAGAAATGACTCCGAATAGAGTTGTAAACTGGCCATTCAGGACTCTATAGTGATGATTTTCCTTCTGGACTTAATTATTGTGAAAAGAGAAAGAAATGAAAAAGAAGAAGGAAGAAAAAAAAATTTACCATAGTTTTTGTTATTTAAATCATTACTATTAAAAAAACTTGCAACCTTGATCATGGATTTATATTAATAATTTTTCTTTGGTGGTTAAAAAAAAACTTAACTATGAATTGGATTTCGAAAAAATTTCCTTTAATTCACGCACCTATATAATAGTTTAATTAAATAACATCACATCCACATCTAAAGTATCAGTTAGATGTAGAATTGTAGACGTTGTACCACTGCCAATATTCCATTTTGAAATTATCTATAATGTAGATAATTTAAATGTTTAAAGTCCATTCTGTGAACCGTATTAAATTAAATGGTTTTTTTTTTGGGAGTTTCTATTCCCCCAAAATATCCTGGTTCTAGAAATTAATCTTGAAAAGTAAATTTGCACTCCCCTTTGGTAATTCTTCCGCCTCTTCACGGTGAAGAGGCAACACCCCCCTACTAGCGGATCAATGAGTGTCTCCCCATAGCCAATGAGGGATTTGATGAGATGTATGTCTTTTAAGTCGGGGGTTGGGAGAAAATTCGCTTGATTTTGGAAGGAGTGAAGTTTGTAATGGTACCGTCAGTGGAAAGTAGGAGTGCAATAAAAAAGGGTGTTGGGGTTTGAATGTGAATTGCGGTTGGGTCAGGTGTGAATAGGAGTAGGAAGTCGGTGGAAATTGTTGGCGTTTGAAAGTATTGCCACTTTCTCTTGGGGAATACCGTAATTGTTGGTGTGCTTCTTAGGTAGGTACCCGTGAAATTCTGAGAAGTGAAGGCTCGTGTAGGGAGTTCTTTTTCTTTTGTTTTAATTTTCAATTTGGGAGGAGCTGCTCACCACTAAGGTAGCTTCTGATAAAGAGAAAAGAAATAAAATTAATAAAAATTTTAAATTTAAGTAAAGTGTAAAAATGTGGAAGTCACATCAAAATCTAAAACTTTCCTCCCATTCTCTTCTCCTTTCCATTCATCCGAACATGCCCTAATGCTCAAAGAGGCTGAAGAATTAAGGAGAGCAAAACATTGATTTTTGAACTAGGATACTTTGGGCAATAAAATTACAAAGAGGAGTGCATTAGTAACAGGGGAGTGTAAATAGAATCTCCCAATTTTTTACTGGCCTGGGCTAAAATCCCAAACAGAACTAAGAGTACAATAGTTTCTAAATGGGATATGCTAGGTGCACCCAGCAATATTGCTGGTGCACCCAGCAATTTATTGAAAGGACAATTTTGCCCTTCATTTAAAAACATAAAAAGCTTTTTCCCTCTTTCGGAAGCATTTTGTCTTCTTCATTTTCTCTCTTCCGCGAAAGCTTCCTTCCTCTTCTCTCTTCCGCAAAAGCTTCATTGGTGGTCTTCTTCTCCGCGAGACTTCTCCGCCAGCCCTTGGACCCATTTGCATTCGAGGTAGGTGGCCTTCTTCTTAGCTTTGGTTTTGTTATGCATTGTATTTGTAGCTTAGGTTAGTTGAACCTTAGGGTAGAGGACGCCGGAAAAAATGGCGAAAGCTAGGTGACGGTGGCGTCTTCCGGAAGACCCATTAGGGGTTCTTCCGGAACTTCCGGAAGAAGGTATTCAGGAAGATTTCCGGAAGAGGGGATCTTCCGAAAGTAATAAACGTATTCCGGAAGAAGACGTCTTCCAGAAAGCTCCCGGAACACCTCTTCCGGAATGTTTCTGGAAGAACTACTTCTTCCGGAAACATTCCAGAAGAAGAGTTCTTCCGGATGACCTTTCAGTAGTTCTGGAAGCACTTTCCGGAAGACCCCTTCTTCTGGAATGTTTCCGGAAGAACTACTTCTTCCGGAAGTTTTTTTTTTAAAAAAAAAATATTGTTTTTATTAATTTAGTTGGTTATTTTTGTTAATTGTTTTAGTTTTTTTTTTGTTATATTATTTTAGTTGAGTATTTTACTAATGATTTAATTTTAAATTACTTATGTATTATTTTATAAATGAAGTAGTTTATTTTTATAAATAAAGTTGTGTATGTTTGGAAATTTTTTTTCCCATTATTGTTTTATTTTTATATATAATTTTAGTTGTGTATGTTTACTAATTATATATTTTGAAAGTAGTTGTGTTTTTTTTTTGTCTATAAATAAACTTTTTTATTTTATTATAAATAAAGTTGTTTATTTTATTATAAATGAAGTATTTTTTTATAAATGAAGTTGTTTAATTTTTTTTTAAATTAAGCAGTGGATGTTTACACAATAATTGAGTTGTGTTTTTTTTTATAAATTAATTTTTTCAATTTTTTTATAAATTAATTTTTTTTAAAATTAAGTTGTGGATGTTTAGTAATTAATTATTTTTATATTAGTTATTTTTTTATAATTGAAGTTGTTTATTTTCTTAAAACATTAAGTTGTGGATGTTTACTAAATAATTGAGTTGTGTTTTTTTTATATATGATTTTTTAAATTTTTTTTTTAAATTAAGTTGTGGATGCTTACTAATTAATTTTTTTTACATTAGTTGTGGTTTTTTATAAATGAAGTTTTTTTTAAAAAAAAATTAAGTTGTGGATGTTTAGTAATGAATTATTTTTGTATTAGTTTTTTTTTTATAAATGAAGTTTTTTATTTTTAAAAAAAAATAAGTTGTGGATGTTTACTAAATAATTTAGTTGTGATTTTTTTAGAAATGAAGTTTCTTATTTTTTTTTTAAAATTAAGTTGTGGATGTTTACTAATTAATTTTTTTTTTAAATGCAGTTGTTTATTTTTTTTTTAAATTATGTTGTGTATGTTTTAAAATAATTTGATTTAAGTTAGTTTTATTTGTTTATAAATAAAGTTATTTTTTTATAAAGAAAATTGTGTATATTTTGACTGAAAAAAATACGTGTTCGACATGATTTGCAGATCATGGCCAGAACACGAGGTTTAGGTCGTGCCATAGGTAGAGTTGTAGGCAGAGATAGACCTGGTGATGAGGATGCTGCTAATGTTCCCGAGAGACGTAGGCCTACTGCCTCAGCCCGTAGGCTACGCGTTCATCAGATGACAACGGAGGGACGCGATATGGCTAAGGACGTCGCTGACATGACTGACGATGTCCCTGAGCAGGCTGCGGAGGCACCTGAGATGCGTGCGGACGCATAGGGTACTGATAGTGGTGAGGGGTCAGATGGTGGTGATGCTGTTGAGCGATTCCCTGGTGGTCCACGTGACCCGTCAATGCTCACATCATTTGCCGAGCATGTTGCACATGCCGTTTGGAGTGGACAGGTATTTTAATTTGTTAATTGTTTATCATTGTTGATTTATTTGTTTGTGATTAATTTTTTTTTAATAATTGTATAATTTGTACTTCAAATCAGGAACGTCCTGATTTGAAGTTAGTGTCACATGGGAGGATGGTGACACTGATTGGGAGGCCAGTGCCTGAGATTGAAGGCCTGCTGGCTGCCACAGGATTAAGTTCACTGATAGATTGTTCAGTTATTACTCGCGATCCAGGACTTATATCCGCATTTGTGGAGAGGTGGCACAGTGAGACTAGCACCTTCCACCTTCCTGTAGGAGAGCTGACGATCACATAGGATGATGAGTCGTCAATCCTACATTTGCTCATCACTGGCGCCTTGCACAGTTTCCACGCTCTTTCTACGAAGGAGGCCAGATTTTTGCTTACGGAGTTGTTGGAAGTGCCTGCCGAGGAGGCCAGAGCCGAGACAGCACTCACACGTGGAGCATATGTACGATTAGGATGGGTTTGAGACATTTATGAGACGAGATGTCAGGCCCGACGGTGGATAGTCGCAGCTCGCGTTTATCTGCTGCACCTTGTCGGTTGCACTCATTTTGCTAATAAGAGTGCAACATACGTGCATGTGGTTCACCTTGACGCTTTCCGGGACCTCGCTCATAGTAGTGGTTACGCTTGGGGAGTTGCCACGCTGGTTCATATGTATGACCAGTTAGATGAGGCTTGTAGGACCACCACCCGACAGCTTGCGGGGTACTTGAAGCTACTTCAGGTAAATTTTGTGTTTATTAATATGTTACATTCGAGTATGATTTAAACATGTTTTTATGTTATGTTAACCTCAATTATTGTGTAGTGTTGGATCTGTGAGCACTTCCCTAGTGTGCACCAGTGCGTAACTGACGATACATACCAGGAGACGTCCCCACGTGCTTCCCGGTGGTTGACGTCGAAGGCGCACATGAAGGGAATCATAGGAGCACCCTACAGGGCACGTTGTGATGGTTTGACCGTCACAGATGTGTCCTGGTTTCCGTACATGGAGCATCGGGGGGTTAGGGCGTTTCAGGAGATTTCATCTTTCCAGGGTCAGCTGAGATGGGGTCTTATGGTCGTCACAGCTCGACCGGAGAGGGTGGTACGCCAGTTCGGTTACATCCAGAGCATCCCTTCGCCGCCTGTTAGTGCACGATTGTCACACGATCAGATAGATGACAGGTGGATGCAGTTTGCGAATCACTTACTACCTGCAGGTCAGGTTTGTCTAGTGCCTGGGCAGGGATCTGCGGATTACATGGAGTGGTTTTTCCGCATATCTCACCCATTTATGATACCGAGCCAAGCAGGTGACCAACAGAGGGATGCACCAGCTGCAGACCCTGAGGACTACATACATCCGCCTAGCTCCTAGGTTCCAGTAGCATTTGACCCCCCTCCACACGTGGTAAGATTATTTGCGCGTTTAATGTTTTATGAGTTGTTATTTATTTTAAATTTCATTATAAATGTTTTTAATGACTTTGACAGGATGATTATGAGGGATATGAGGCGATTGCACAGAGGTTGGAGCGTGTGCTCAACCTTAGGATAGTCACTGCAGGCACATTGTTATATGACATTATGCAGGACTACCTAACGATCACGAGAGGGGGACCCAGTGCTGATGGGACTGTCAGGGCTCGTCAGAGACGCCGCACGGACTATTGATCATTGTATTTATTTTTTGTGTTGTAGTTGACATGTATATTTGTAATTATTACAGTTTTTTGTTTAATAGTTGACGTGTTTTGCACGGTTTATTATTTTATAATATATTTTATTATTCCGATTGTTTGTGGTCGTTAAGCAAAGTTTACGAGTGTTTTAAATTTATTTTTTAAAAAAGTGAACCTAAAATCATGAGTTTTGTTTGTAAAAATTACATAAAAAATAAATGTTTTTAAAATCATTCATAATTCATAATTATGTGTTAGTAAGATTTGTAAAGTAATGATATATAATAAATTCTGATTCGATCATAATTTACACCATTAATATATAAGGTCGTACGGAAAACAAAATATTAAAACAAAATTTACATGACAATGAAATCGCCATATAAGATACTACAGTGATGACTTTAAAAAAAATCCAGGTTCAAGTACCCATGTTTGGGATTTTTTTGCGTGGGTGTGCCAGTGGCGTGAGACAATGGAGGGTGGCCGTTTCTCATGTTTGGACGTCAAAGAATCCAAAATAAATAGTCTCGTTCCCCGGTTCCGTCAACTAACACCTAAAAACAAAGCCTGAAAATCCAAAAAAACAGGAAATCGACCATTTTCCATGTTCAAGTACCCATGTTTGGGATTTTTTTGCGTGGGTGTGTCAGTGGCGTGAGACAATGGAGGGTGGCCATTTCTCATGCTTGGACGTCAAAGAACCCAAAAAAAATAGTCCCGTTCCCCGGTTCCGTCATCTAACACCTAAAAACAAAGCCTAAAAATCCAAAAAAATAGGAAATCGACCCTTTTCCATGTTCAAGTACCCATGTTTGGGATTTTTTTGCGTGGGTGTGCCAGTGGCTTGAGACAATGGAGGGTGGCCATTTCTCATGTTTGGACGCAAAGAACCCAAAAACAATAGTTTCGTTCCCCGGTTCCATCAACTAACACCTAAAAACAAAGCCTGAAAATCCAAAAAAATAGGAAATCGACCATTTTCCATGTTCAAGTACCCATGTTTGGGATTTTTTTGCGTGGGTGTTCCAGTGGCGTGAGACAATGGAGGGTGACCATTTCTCATATTTGGACGTCAAAGAACCCAAAGAAAATAGTCCCGCTCCCCGGTTCCGTCAACTAACACCTAAAAACAAAGCCTGAAAATCCAAAAAAAATAGGAAAGCGACCCTTTTCCATGTTCAAGTACCCATGTTTGGAATTTTTTGCGTGGGTGTGCTAGTGGCGTGAGACAATGGAGGGTGGCCATTTCTCATGTTTGGACGTCGAAGAACCCAAAAAAAATAGTCCCGTTCCCCGGTTCCATCAACTAACACCTCAAAACAAAGCTTGAAAATCCAAAAAAATAGGAAATCGACCATTTTCCATGTTTAAGTACCCATGTTTGGGATTTTTTTGCGTGGGTGTGCCAGTGCCGTGAGACAATGGAGGACGGCCATTTCTCATGTTTAGACGTCAAAGAACCCAAAAAAAATAGTTTCGTTCCCCGGTTCTGTCAACTAACGCCTAAAAACAATGCCTGAAAATCCAAAAAAATAGGAAATTGACCCTTCTAACAATTAATTTTTTGCACCACTAAAATAACACATTCAACTTTATTATGGGAATTAAACATGCCTTAAATAGATAAAGGTTACATCAACTAAAAAGCAAAAATATAAACATCACATTGAGTTGTTTAGCAACGTCCTAGTGACCTCGTCTTCGATTTTCACAACATATTTAGTAAAGACAACTAAAATTTCTATTGGTTCATATTTTTTCCAGTAGTTAGATTGTACTAACACCTTCAGCAATTCTTCGTTGGTCATCAGCTCATTTATTTCATATTTTATAACCATATCTGAATACTCAAAGCGAGCTGGTTGGCGGAAAAACAATCGTCTTACCGTTTGTGATTCGTGAATTCCATGAGGGGGAATCCCTTTAGGTGCAACTTGCTTGATTAAATTCTTCAGTTCATCGATGGTACATGTTGAAGGAATTTGAAATTTCTTAGGATTTTTTCCTGTGAACGCGCATCCAACAAATTTGTTTTGCGGGGGCATGTTCCATTTCCCGTTGTAATACAAGATCGCGTCATGAGTACGGGGCATAGTGCGTTCAAGTAAGTTTATTATTCCATCTGGTGTTCTTCCAACGGTGCATAATAACTCAATCATACCAACACAAGAAAATTGATCATTACACATTAACATTGTGTTGACATCGTCATCATTTATCAATTTCATACACTCAAAGAGAATTTGGTTACCTGTATCGGTGAATGGCTTCCGGTAGTGAATTTCATCCAAAAATTGTTTGTCGGATAGCTGAAGGGTATTGTGTATTCTGGTTTTTAGGCTTGCAAAATCACAGCTATTTGGTACTCGAATGGGCACCGGAGTTGAAGTTTGGAAGTAAACCCCAGTATCATTGTGAATAATCAATCCATTTGGAAAAATGAAAGTCAACCTTGAGTTGACAGTCGTCTGACTGCTAGTTTCTCCTAAAAATGCCATACTTTGTGTATCAATTGGGAGACTATTTGAAAGCAAGATAATGTGTGATTTAGTAGCCTAGTCTGCCATATATATAGATGGTTGTGACCGAGCGATTGCTTAACTTTGTTTACGAAAAAATAGACACGCGTGAATGTGTAGTCAAGTCAGCCAATGTGTTGTCGCGAATGTGTAGTCAAGTCAGCCAATGTGTTGTCGAGCGACTGCTAGGTTCAGAATGTGTAGTCAAGTCAGCCAATGTGTTGTCGCGCTCAAACTGTAATACGCATGCATGTCATTATGTGTTGTGAATTATGATAATGATGTATGCTGCACGCGTAAATGATTTTTGTTTGACCAACAATTTCCTTGCTTAACCAAACGAGTACTTAATAATATTAATTGGTTAGTAACGGGTTACAACAAATTATATCGCATAATGAATACAATTACATAAACAATGCATGTTTAGTCTTCATTTAAGTCTACAAAGTATGTTTTGAATGACATCAAGCTTGTGTATTGCTGCATTCTACTAATATATGGAATTGTCCACTACTTTGCCTGAGAATAACAATTGCTTGACCACAACAACGCTGGAGGCAGTAAGGGACAATGGTCTTTCAAATAAACCTGTTGTACATGAACAAACATTATATCATGCGCTGACCGTGTCAAACGAACTAGCGAAGTCATTGCATAATTGTTATACTAACTATATTCAATGTACCTGAACAAAATGATTTCCAAACACGTGACCGACACATATCATGCGGTGGCCAGAAGAATTAGGTGGTGGTTGACTTCTAAGAGGGAAAAATGTCATGCTTTGTTGTCGGGACAACGATACAAGGATTACGTTATACCGTGAAGCAATGACATATCTCATGTCTGTTATATCCATCCACTTGTCCACACTAACCTGAATGAACCAAACATACACATGTAAGTAATTTAAACATTGTTATTAAAAAAATTAACCTAAAAACATACCTTTGAAAAGCCATCAACAAGTAGGGATAACTTTAATTGTTCAAATCTCTCTGTGCCACAGAAGAGGTTCATGTACTCATGCGACCACCTGCCAAGTTCTTTAATCAATTCATTATACACTAACGGCCACGAATCTTCCCCCATACCTAATAAAGCAGCAATGGACTGATATCCACAGTTACCGTCCGCTTTCACATCCACAACGTCACGAATGAAACCTTGAAAGAATGGCGCAAATTGATCCAACATCGGGATGATCCTTGTTGGCTGAGGCGGTTAAGAACATGATGCACTTCGTTTCACTGGAGAGTTGCTGCTTTGAACAGAATGAAAAGCATCAACATACTCCCAGTAAGATGGATCACACTTTGTGGATCTTTGACTTCTTTTCATCGGTTTCTTCGGTGCACCTTTAGTGTTGACCTTTGACGGAGGAGGACACTTAGAGTTATGATCAAGCTATGCAATTTCTCGAAGTTTACTCTTCAGAGTTACTTTGCCAGCCACATCAAGTTCATCAAACTTTTTAGATATGATCTCTATCTCTTCCTTGATGGTGACTTCCGTCTCACATAACCCTTGGTCTGAAAAGCAAAGTCTCCTCCAGAAAAGATGGACTGACTCTAATGGGATGCTGCCAGCTGTATACCTAGAAAGCTCACGTGCACAAGGAAGACCGTGCGTGCTTCTCATCACACAACCACAAGAAGAGAGATTGTTGTCGAGATAACGTAGACGGTCAACCTCAGAAGCAATTTGATTTAAAGCATCCCTTGAAACCATCCCAAGAAGCCTCTTGTATAAGGTTTATTTATATATATGCCCAACCACATGCGTACTGGTTTCAAAGGATGCTTTAATTTCGACGTGTTGCAGCGTGATCATGTTGTTCATGGCATCCCAAACACTACATAGGTCTCCAACGCTATTTTGTAGTACTCTTTTGAAAGCCCAATGAGCTGATTCAACCTTACATTTAAAATACACAATAAACATGAAAATATACAACAATTAAATACCATTTAATACTAATCCTTACTAACAAATTAAATCAGTTCTTAATACCTGTTTGTTGTTGTGTTGCCTAGGTGCATGACCTTATTCGTCCATGCTGTAATAAATTTTTCCTTGTGGGGGATAATCCATGTGTCGTTAACATAGTCAATGAACATCGGCCAAGGCGAACAAGCAACTTGAAACTTCTGATGTGACTCATGGAACTTGTGTTCGGACGGACAATCAACCAAAGTACCCTAGTTATCCATTACATAGTCCCACACATTTTTTTCCCCGATTAAAGATTTGCAGTTCGCCTTCACATTCTTATCGATATGAAACCTGCACAACAAATTAGTAGACTCGAGAAACACAGTTTTCACTGCATTCATCAGTGCTAGGTCTCTGTCAGTGACAATAACAAGAGGGAGGCGATCGTTTCTTAAAAATAGGCCTCAAAATCGTTCCAAAGCCCATACAATATTATTAACACGCTCAACCTCCAAATATGCAAACCCAACAGAGAATGTCATCGTCGTTGGTGTCACTCCAACAAAGTCAAGTAGTGGGAGTTTGTACCTATTTGTTTTGTAGGTATTGTCTATAAAAAACACCAGATGACATGCATTGCATAACTTTACTGCATCTGGGTGACACCAAAATAGATCACGCACCACAACTTCATCCTTCAATCTATGCCAATGAATGTATTGATCACGTTCGAGAAGCTTCATCAGATGCTGCATTTCGGTATCAACTCCTCTTATTGAAGAACGATATGCACTTATTGCATTGTAAATTTGCTTTATCGTAGTGCAACTGTCGGCATTGTGTTCCTTCAACGTTAGCAAGATGTTTTTCGGTTTCACCATTGACTTTGTCATATCAGCAATAATTTTCTTTTCTTCCTTAGTCAATCGCCCGGCGTATGGATGTCCAACTAAGGACTTCGCCAATTCATGATTGTGAATCCCATAGATCAACTTCACCATCCAACCTTCCCCTCCATGCACTGGTTTCCCACGAAGCCTGAAGGGACAACCACATTTCCTACTCCCGGTGTCTTTTCTAACGAATTCTTTATTTCTACACTTGTACGTACCACTCCTTTCACACCCAATTAAGACAAATGAACTTCTTCCTCTGCTACCGGTCTCTGTGTCAGAGCTCATAATCACTGCAACAAATCCATTTTCATGGGCAACTATTCGAGCCCATTGCAAAACATCATCTCGAGTAGCAAATACCTACAACGCAACCCTAACATATTAATTTTCATACAAAACATCAATTCAACCAAATGACTCAAATTATCTATGATTATCTGAGTCGTATTAAAAGCATTTGAACAATTCACATGTGGTTCATTCACCCCACATTCTTCTTGATTATCATAATCATAATCCATATGAACTTCTTGTGACATCGCAAAGTCATACCTCCATTGATCTTCGTCCATCTTAAGGACATATGCATCATACACAAGTACATTCAAATTATCATATAACCACATCCAAAAATTTACTACACCTTAAAAAACAAACATATTAACAGCAAATATGCATCATACACAAGTATATTCAAATTATCATATAACCACATCCATAAATTGACTACTTATTAACTAACAAACATACTAACAACTAATACAAATATATTCTAAATTTATAATTACATTATTTACTTAAACTAAACTTATCACTATAATAAACAACTAATAAAACATTTTTCTACCATTATACAATTAAGTTACCTAAATCATTTAATATTATACCATTATACCTAATTAAACCAATAATCCACAATATATATATATATATATATATATATATATATATATAAATTTTAAAACAGAAATAAAAAAAGTTTCTAATAATTTAAGATTCCGAAAGACCTTCTTCCGGAAGTTACTAAGGTCCATTCCGGAAGAAGTGATTCCGGAAAACACTTCCAAAAGACCTTCTTCCGGAATGGACTTTAGTAACTTTCGGAAGAAGTGCTTCCGGAAGTTACTAAGGCCCATTCCGGAAGAAGGTCTTCCGGAAGTGTTTTCTGGAATGACTTCTTCCGGAATAGGCCTTAGTAACTTCCAGAAGACCTTCTTTCGGAAGTTACTAACATTCTCATTCCGAAACTTCCTTCTGTTGTGCCTAAAATTTCTTCCGGATACAACTTTTTACTGTTTTTCTTCTCTAAAAACTAGCTGGAAAACGAAAAAAATACTCATAAATGCGTACCTTCGACGAATCTGACGAAATAGGAAGAACAACCACTAGCAAAACTTCAAATACGGAACACGGGACCACCAAATCTTCGAATACTTCACGGGACCACCAATGGAAAGCGCAAAAGGGACCACCACCGAAAGCAACAGCAACCAACCAAAACGAAAGAAAGAAAGCAGAGAAGGAAGAAGGCACAATAAAAAACTGAGTAAAGGAAGCGTGAAAATGGAAGCGTGCAACGCGTTAATTTAAAGAAAATTACACAGGGGTAAAATCGCCATTACATATGCATTAAATATTATTTTATTTTTACTTATTATTATAAAATGAAAATTATTTTTTCTTCACTTTGTTATAAAATAATAATCATTTTTTTATTATATATTAACTTTTGCAATAGAAATTAAATGTTATCATAATAAAAAATTTATATTTTTAATAAAATTTACGAATTAATTAATTTTTATGGTTTAAATTATACTAAATTGTCACACAAATTAATATTTTATATGCGCGTAAAAAACAAATTATAAATATTAGTCATAATTAAGTTCACTAATTATTTAATTATTTATGTATAATAATATTAATTATTTTATAATTTAGTTTATTCATTAAAAGTAAATTATTACAAAATAAAACATTTTTTAAAAAAAACTAACTTCCGGAAGACCCTTCTTCCGGAAGTAAAACGATATCTTCCGGAAGAAGCTCCTTCCGGAAACATTCCGGATGACGTTCTTCCGAAAAGATTTTGTGAGTACTTCCGGAATGACAAATTCTTCTCCCAGAAGAAGGTTCTTCCAGAAAATTTCTAGAAAATTGTTCTTGGAAAGTTTCCGGAAAAAACGTCTTCCGAAAATGCATTTGCTGAAGGGCAGTTTCGCCACTTCACTGTTTGCTGGGTGCCCCAGCAATAATGTTGGGTGCACATAGCAACTCCCTTTCTAAATTAGGACCGACGTACCAAAGGATAAAGGGAATTGCTTGGGGCACCAGCATTTTTGCTAGGGCACCCAGTAATTTCTGAAAATAGCAGGTTAAATTTTTTTATTTCTGTAGTGCTAATTTTTTCGTAAAATTTTCGTGACTTAGTGTAAGTTACTTCCGTTAAGGACGGTTTGGAAGCGTATTTGGTCTCTGGTGGTGTACGTGCGTTTGTGAGGAGTATACGGTGAATTTTGGTTGATTTCCATCATCGGAAAAGAAGAGGAGTGCAAAAAAGAATTTGACATACGTACGGATTGGCAATCCGTACGGCCAAATCATTTTTAATTTTTTTCTTTTAAATTTTACAATGATAAATTAAATCAATTAAACAAATTTAATTCCGTTATTGCTTAAAGCAAATCAATTAGAAAAATTTAATTTAGTTATTACTTAAAACAAATCAATTAGAAAAATTTAATTCAATTATGGTCATACGGATTACAAAAAATTTCAATGATAAAAGAAAACAATTTAAAAAATATTTTAATGATTAATTTAGTAATTGGTTAAATTTAACAATGATAAAAAAAATTTATTTAGTCATTAATTAAAAATGATTTATTTAAAAAACATGACCAAATTTTTTCAAAAACAATGGGATAATATTATACATGACAAAGCTACTATTATATATAAGAACATTGTTGCAACAAATTTAGAATCAACACATGATAAAACAATTATTATAAAACAACTATTATATAAATAAATTATTCAAAAGTAATTAAAATGTTCATAATAATTAAAATGTTCGAAGTAATTAAAATGTTTAAAATCCTAAATTGTTCATAAACACTGCCAATAAAGCACACGGTTAACATTGGGATCAATGAATTCAAAAACTATTTCCATGTCAGCAGTTAACAACAAGATCTCGCATAAATGTTTCCATCCGGCTCCAATTTTAAGTGTCTTCCTCCAATGATTGAACACGAGCCGGCATTCTGCAACATCCTCCAAGTGCAAATGAGTTCAACCTTTGTCTTTAAGAAAATAATACATGCTACTTGAAACGTCCTGACAAATAAAGAAATATTATGTCAACAATTTATGTTATGAAATTTAAAACTTGAAAAATAAAAAAATGTTGACAACTAAATTAGAAAGTTGTTTACCAGACTGCTACAGGTTACTTTCTGTTGAGTGAGATAAACCTTGAAGATGATAGAATCTGGCACTTGATGGTATACAGAGTGTCATCTTGGGAATGACTTGGGCAGGGAACTGGTCTTAAATATGGTAATAAAAAATGCATTATTACCATAATGAGTTAAGGAGACTGGATAATCTTCGGTCAGCTGGTAAAAATCTTGTAGTGTTGTCCTTCCTGCTACAATGGCTGGTTGGTCCAAATCTTTGTTGTACACAACGTTATGATAATTTTCTTCTTTGTCAACCAAATGCCATACACTGTCCAGTACATCATTCCACTTGACAGCATATACCTTACCAACTTCACTGAAAATCTACATGTCATATTACAAAATAAGGTTGGTTAGTTATAGGAAATAATAGAAAAATCAAATATTAATTAAATCAAAATGAACATGACCTGGTCTCTGACGTAAACGGTCTAGAAAAAAGCCTCTAGTGGAGCCGCGACATTTTGCATCATGTTTGTCAATTCCCTCCATTCCCCGTGCTCTTCAATTGTTAATTTTGACATGATTAACATTCAAGCAATTAATAGGCATTCAAGCACAAAATAGAATTAGCATTCAAGTAACTATATGTTAATTCTTACTAGGCACATCCGCAAGAAGTTGTTTCAGTTCCTCATTGAGACTGGTCCAACGTGATGACGACGCACGAGAACGTGACATTCTGAAATATATTTGACAAAATAATATTTTAGTATTTTGTTCTACTTTTCCTGTTTCTAATCTAATGTTTGTGTTAAAAAAACTAATATAATCTAATGTAAATTATAATCTAATCCTACTAACATTTTCCTGTTTCTAATCTAAATCTAATATAATCTAAATTGTAATCTAATCCTACTAACATTTTCCTGTCTTACGGATTGGCAATCCGTATGACAGAATTTTTTTTAAAAAAAAAAACAAGCCATAAGGATTGGCAATCCGTATGGCTTTTAACTAACAGAAACCACAATTTTTTTTAAAAATCATATACGGATTGTCAATCCGTATGCCTCATTTTCGCTGAACACCAAGAAAAACACAGTGAACACACACAGAAAACGCCAATGAAGGAAAAGACAAACACAGTGAACACCAAGAAAAACACAATTAATAAGGAGAACAAGCAGTAACAACCACAAACAAACAAAAATAACAGAAGAAGAAGGATAACTTACCTTGAAGGAGAAGAAGAAGGAAGAAGCAGCAACAACACAACACAGTCACGACAGCAACAGCAGCATGAACGCACCACGAACGGCAAAAGCAGCGGAACCATGAACGGCACGGAACGGAGGAAGGAGGAAGAGCACAAAAAAAAAGTTGAATAGTGACTCGTACGGACGAGTCACTATTTGTCTTTTATAGGAAAGGGTGAATGACATTTTCGCCCTTTCTTTCGAGTTGGTGGGTGTCCCAGCAAAAATACTGGGTGCCCCAGCAAAAATACTGGATGCCCCAAGCAACAACCAAGGATAAATAAAACAATTGGATCCACCAACAAAATTACTTTTAGTTTTGATAGAGCAAAACACACCATTTTTATTAGAAATAATGTTACATATGACAAAAATGTTTTATATATAATTTTTCATTTAGTATAAAATATATTTTTTTAAAATCTGCTTTAGACCCATTGGATCAATCCTGTTCTAAATCCTCAACAAGGAACAAATTACAAAGGAAGGACAACATAAACTAGAAAAGGAAGCCTCCAGCATGGACATGCGATGCT
Source organism: Glycine soja (assembly GCF_004193775.1). Lineage (NCBI taxonomy): Eukaryota > Viridiplantae > Streptophyta > Magnoliopsida > Fabales > Fabaceae > Glycine > Glycine soja. Next base: position 25,790,669 of record NC_041004.1, read on the forward strand.
TTGCGAAGGAGTCAACAGCTCTATTCCCTTCACGTATTGAATGCTGATCAAATAAAAGGAGGAAGAGCCTGTACAATGTGTTTAAGGTTACGTTTCACGAGTTATTTTAATTAATTTTTTATTTTTTATTTGTTGAAAAGTTTATTTAACAGTCAAGTAAACAAGTTTTTAAGTACTTTTTAACGATTTTTAGTAGTTTCTTGCATTTCTTAAATGCTACTCCAAATAGTTTCTTTTTTTAAATGTTGGCTTTTATCTTCTAGTTTTTTTATATTTTTTTTTACTCTTAAAATATTTATTCAATTTTGTTATTTTTTTTTAAAATATGTCATTATATATTTTTAAGTTAGTTTATGAAATACTTTTGATTTAAAAAATTAGCTTAAAAACTTTCAACTAGCTTTTTAGTTTTAACTTAATTTTTCAGTTAGATTTACTCAACATAGCTTAAATCTCTTGCAACATATGTACGTTTAGTTAAAAAAAATCACGTTAAATACAAAATGAAATTGAAACTAAAGCCGAAATGCATATTGTGGAGATGGCGCCCAAACAAAGCATATTGTAAGATAACTTAGCCTCAAACAAAGTTACCATGCTTAACTGAAAGAATTGTAAACGTTATATGCTTAACTGAAAGGAAAAAAAAAAAAGACTCTTATTCAAAAGATTGTACATCAATAAGTCATAATTTTTTTATATATAGAATAAGTCATGATCCTTATTAAACAGGCATTTTCCTTAAAATTTGTCCTTGCATGAAGCTGAAAAGAAAAAAAGAGAAAGAAAAATATTAGTAATGATCCATGGTAAAAAAAAAAAACTTGCATGCGTATTTTACCCAATCCCATCATAACTGTTTTCTTTTAAAATAAATAATGTGTGCATTAATAATGTTAAAATATGTTTTATATTGATGTCTAACTAAAAATTATCATATATGCATGGTAAATATGTTTTTTTTAATGATTTTAATAGCCATATATTCTCAGTGTAAAAGATTTTAAATTAATTAACTTCTTTTGTGTTGAAGATATAATAAGATAGGAATTTATCCTATCAAATTGTCATCAATTATTTGGTGTATTTATAGAATATAATTTTCTTATTTTATTATGGTGTAGTGTATTTCTTATTTTAAAGAGAGAGCTATATATTGCAAAACTAAATAATTATTATTCATTAAAATAATAAAAACTAAATAATTATTGTTCAAATATTTTTAAGAGAAAATTTTCAATATTAATTATAATTCTAAAAACCTTATTTATCTTTTTTTAATTTTAAGAAAAGTAACTAAAAAATTAAAAATTAAAATAGTTAATATAATAATAAAAAATTATAATTAGAAAAATCAAATTAAAAGTTACTTTTTTTTATAAAATTATATATAATTTTAATAAAAGAGAAAATTTATCATTTTAACATAATCTATATTATCTTATTATTATCTGATGTATATCATTTTGAAAACAGGACAACAAAATAATGTTATTTAGTGTGTACTGAATAGGATTAAAACATCATAAGTACTAAGGACAATCTTGAAATAATATAAAGTTAATAATTTTATCATATTAGATGAGAGGAAACCAATTGACCTACCTCTTCATGTAGTAGTAACAAAAGTCAGCCAAGATGAAGGATTGAACCATCTCCGAGAGAAAAGCTGCTAAGAACCAAAAATAGCCACTCCCAACCAAAAATAGATATGCCCCTCGAGTCTCATAGATCTACCAGATAATAAAAACCACTATACATTAATCAATATGTTAAAAATGAACATAATGCGTTGGTCTTAATTTCAAAATAAGCACCCAATATGCAACCAAAGCTACATTTTAATCAAACTATGCATCTTTCTAGTTAGTAGTGGCCATGGTCCATTTGGAGGCTCTTCAAATGAAAATTGACCAAAAATGTTCATCCATGAATCATCACATATATTAAGATAAATAAAAGAGATAGATTCCAAAGTATACATTATGCAAATTTTCATATTTTTTTCTCCTCAGCCAATATTTATTGTTATTATACATTATGTAAATTTGTATAAAATCCATGCAGACACATTATATCATTGATTCATAACAAACAGTTTTTCGAAACTACTTATAACATATTCAAAACTGTGCAACATTATGTTTATTTACGGAGTATGGTTCGATTGTAAATCTGGGAAGAAAAGAATTGCAATGTATTGGTAATTTTGAATAATTCTTCAATAATCCCTTAATTCTCAATGAATAGAATCGTAACTCAATTATTTCAGAATTCCTCGAATTGCAATCAAGTCACCAAACCCTCCTCATTCTTATATAATCATTTTAAAATATAAGGTAAATAATTTCCAAAAAAATTATGAAGTCATTCTTGCATATAATGTTGTATTCTTTTGGTAAAAAATACAAACGACTATTTTATTTGGGCAATGCGTGCTTCTAATTATAACTTAAAACATTAAATATCATAAAAAGATCTAGGAAACCAAATCAAGTAAAAATTGATCTCACCTGAATTAACCAGTAAGCCAGTGCTATGAATCTTGAAACACCGAGAGCGAATACATAATACCCTGTAAATGTTTCAACCATCTACAAAAAGTGCAAGATTTACAACATATACTTTTAAAATAATATAAATACCAGAACAGTCTAAGGACCCTACCTTTGCATTCTGCATAAAACGAAGTTGAGGCAGAACAGAAACAGCTTCCAAATACAAACTGAATGCCCAAACAATTCGAACTAAACGCCAATGAGTTGTAAAGGGGTGGATTAGTATCGCAAGGATTGCAGAAGGGACCACCTAGCACACAAGGATGGCATTGTTACATTTATTTTGGTCTAAGCACATCCGTTGTGAAATGAAAAGCATTATGCCACCATAAAACTCAGAATATTAAGATAAATCAACACTAAATTTTTGGGTTAATCTGAGCATTCCTGGATCGGGAGTTAAGAACTAATCTCTAGAAATAGTAAGATTCATTTAAAAAAATAATATCTTTCAACATATGTTTTATACATAGATCAAGAATTAAACTTCTTACCACATACTTATGAGATAAGATTATTTATTAATCATATCATGGACCAGGTGGTAAAATCAACAATGATAAAGTGATCATTATATTTTTTTCTCATTTGTAGAGAAAGAAAGAAAGAAATTTTTTCAACAAAACATATTCAATAAATAATAACAAAATAGTTCAACAAAACATATTCAATAAATAATAACAAAATAGTTCAACAAAACATATTCAATGTATGTTTGTTTGCTTCTCCTTAAAAACAATTTTCTTACTAGCCCACCCACACAATCGTGCAGCTGCACACCCACACCCACACAAAGGCACCCCCATCCCACACACATTATTTTTTATTTTTGTTCTAATAATTTTTTTTTTTGTTTTTGTGCTTACAAAATATATTTATTTTGTTTTTTATTTTTAAAAAGTATTATCTAAAGTGTTTTAAGGATGAAAAACAAAATAAACATATTGTAAAGACTAAAAAAAATACAGGAATGAAAATGAAAAAAAAGACAATAAATTATAGAAATAAAAAATATACTTAACTCATAAAACTTTGATTCGCTGAATCATAGTAGTCAATGTAGCGTACTCAAATTGGACATACAATATATTCATTGAATGCAAACAAAGCAAGCTTCAAAGTATGCTCTAAATTAACACGAGAGTGAACAGTGTTAACTATATTTACCACAAAGTATAAACGCAGGTTGTCAAGATCCTTGATGTAGGATGACTTTAACTTGAATCTTATCATCCATATGAGGAATAATGTTGCGAAAAGAGAGATCAGATCTAACGCGGTGTGTATGTTGGCCTCTGTCAAGGTGCTACAGCTTAATCTTGCTGCTAGGAATAAAGCAGTGAGCTCTTGGGTCTTAAGCGATAAACCTGAAAATGGAATTAGAAACTCGTTTAGACTTTTTTAAGAGCATCTTCGATGGATAAAATTTAAGCAACCCATTTTGACTTCTTTACCTTGTGCTAATTTGTCTCAACAATATCACATTATAATTAAGCAATTCATATATATTTTGCTCTCACTATATAAGTATAATTATAAACAATTAAATTATTCCCTTAAATTATAAGAAAATATATTTTCTTATAAGCAACCAAGGCTTAACTTTAAGTAAGGTATCTAAAAATAAACAACACATTAAATAATTAATTTTGGAGATGCTCTAATAAAATGAGAAATGCTAATATCATATTTATGTGGCACACTCAATTTTTTTAAAATGAAATAGAGGCTAGCAAACATCATCTGCAATGCCGTGATCCCAACTAGGTTGACATCAAAACTAAACAGAATCATATGTGCACCCTTATTGTAATTTATATTAATTTTAAAAAATAAAAAATATCAAATAATAAATACCCAAAAAAGAGGCAAAAGTATTTGATTGATTGTTATTTTAAGACCTACCTTCTTTTTTTCCATCAAGAAGAGATTGTGCTTCTTGTATACTTAAAAATAGGACAGCCTCTTCAATTCCTCACCTTAAAGAAACACTATAATCTAAAGCAACTATAATGATGTCTTCAAATCGGTCATCATTTACTAATGTTTTAAGAACTTGACCGGTCATCGAACCAGCCGAGACACTAAGTTAATAGGTCGTTGGTCAAATTAGAGTTTCATTGATTAAATCGGTTTGATCTAGTATATATTACAAAATTATAAGAAAATAATATAATTAAGTAATTAATATAATTTAATCATTCAATACTCTAATTTTGACATCATTGTCATTATTAAGTACCTAATATCCCAAATAACAATCAATATTTATGTCAATACAATTCCATAAATAAGTTTCAAACACAAACAATTATTCAATGTCTCAAAAATACATATAAGTTCACAAAAATAACATACAAAAATTTCATAATTTTTTTATAAAAAATAGCACTCGGTTCAACCAAGGATTCACTTAGGTTCAACTAAAGACTCACTTAATTCAACCAAAAATCCACTCTAATTCAACCAAAGGCCCACTTAGTTTAACTTGAATCACACCGATTCTAATACATTTTTTATCCTTTCAGTGAACTGAATCGGAATGATCACCTGGTTCTGACCAAATTGTGGTTTGATCCGGTTCTTAGAACATTATCCTTTACCTTGTCCCTCGTCCCTAGACATCAAGGTGCACAAGCACAAAACTTCCAAAAAAAAAGGTTAATTTTTTTCCTTGTGGGTTCAATATTTTGCAGACTGGTAATTTCAACTTGGTGATGGTAGCTAGGATAATAGAAGCTAGATCACGAAAACAAAAAAAAAAAAAAATGGAGAATACGGGTGTGAAAGTGTAGGGGGTGACTACTACAATTAGACAGACGAGGTTTGCTATGGTAGGGGTCCATATTCTATTAGGTACCTATTTGATAAATTAAATGTGATGTCTATTTTTAGGTCAGGATCGAACTACATCTTGGACTAGCCCGGCCTAAATTAGTGTTAATACTTTGAAATTAATAGTTTTTCAAAAATATTAATAAAATTTATATAAGCTTGTTGAGCTTTAAAAATTAAGTCAATAAAAAAATTAAAATAATTTTTTAAGTTTTTTACAAAAATTTCTGATGTGAGGGTGGGAATTCTAAATTCCCTTGAAGACATTATATATATATATATATATATATATATATATATATATATATATATATATAGATCGTAATAAACAAAGATTTATGACAAATAAATATTTTTTTTATCTTTACACTCATAATTCTTCTCTCATTCTCTTTCTTTCAAATTTGAGAAGGAACAAATATTTAAGAAGGACATATAACTATTCTTTCTTTTCTTTCTACAAGATTCATTTTCAAACAGAAAAGATTAATTGTTTCCATCCTTTTCTTTGATCCTTCATCTACTTCTTTGCTGTATACCAAACAAAATGAAAGGGTCAAATTATGGATCATTTCTAACTTACGTGAGTTTTTTTATTGTAGAAACCTTTTATTAATGTTTTTTAAAGTAAAAAGTTGAAAAATAAGATGTTATTTGATTTTTAAGAAATATATATTCTAATTGACTTTGTGTGAGCCAATCCAATTCAAAATGTTCAAATCATGTTAGGTTGGTTAGGTGTGGACCTGTGGACTTTGTGAGTTGTAATATTCCATTTAAGAATTATTTTATGGTCAGTTTTTTTCTCCTTTATAACGCTCAGATCATTAAAAGTTATTAAATATTTGTTTGTTTATAAGTTGTACTTAATAGACTCTAAACATTTATGTTTTGTTTGAAACGCTAGCTGGAGTACTGAAGGAAGAATAGAGGACCGATGGAAAATGGAATTTCTTGCTTCTTTCCTGCTTTTGGAGTCACATAAAAAGAAAGGAACGGAAGAAGAAGAATAAAGTGTGACATCTACCGATCTACATATATGTTTCAGCAATTCATTTTGATTTTAATAAACATGAAGGGAAAATAGTTTGTATTTTAAAAGTAACATTTTTATAACTTTTTATTAGATATATTTATGATGTTTTATATTTTCCTCAATTTCTTTCTACTTTTTACCCAACTAAACCAGATTTTCATTTTTACCTACTGAATGATGTCACTTATTTTTTTCTTTTAATTTTACATTTTTTCATAAACTAAACATAATCTTATAAATAGAGGTGACAACAGCTGATAATTAAACAATTAATAAAAATTATTGGCAAAGAAAACCGGATGATTGTGAACAAAAATAATGCCATTAAAATTAGAGTATTGAACCCAAGAGACTTTTGATATAGGTTTAACTGGTTGAACAAAAATGGTCAACCAGATGACGCCATAAAAGCAATTCACACAGGCACGCAACAATATAAATTTAAAGCCAATAAAAACTAATAAATTGTGAACAAAAATAACGTTGAATATTTTATTTTTAATTAATCAGATGATCTGTTTTCAGAGTTAGACCAGCAGAATTGGTCAAAACTGTAATAAATATTTTAATTAATCCCTTTCCAAGTTTCCAACTATATCATAAATATATCTATGTAAATTAATTTCTCTCAAAATTTTACATTAAATGAAAATTTGAGTCCAGGAATAAAAAAAAAGAAAGAAAAAAAGACACCCTTAAACGAGAAATCAAAACTGAAATCAGATATGCAGGTCAAACAAATCAAATCAATCGCACGCAACCTCCTAAGTCCTAATTATTGATGAAGGAAAACTATTCTTTCATATATCCCATCCTATTCATACTTCAGAGTTTAGAATACAAACACATTCACAAATCCTGAAAATTAGATAAAACAAAACACACACCCAGCCAATCCCTTCCCTAATTTAATCTTAAAATATCAACATTTTTCATATGCCCAATGATTAAAACGATAGTATATGATTTCTTGCTAACAATTCACAATAGCAATTAACCATTAACACAATTTATAAATATACTAATCAATGAGGGAAAGGGAATGTACCAGTGCAGGTCTTCAGGGCAAAAAGCTTGTATATGAGGGCAATTATCCCAGCAACATGGACCGTTTCAGAAGCTATGAAGAAATAGTAGTGATTTGTTATGGTGAGCTTTAAGGCCACCAAAGCAAAAACAGCAAACAATACCCCACAAAAAATCTTCACTTTCATTGGAACCTTCCTCAACCTTTCAATCAAAACATTAACCGGAGAATTGAAGCTCCTCTTTGTTCCCATTTGTGTATTGCAAAAATTCACCAACCAAAATATGGGTATGCTCTCTAGTAATTAATTTGCTTTATGGACACACAATTGGATCATAGAGGGATTAATAGTAGAGATAGAGAATTGAACAGGGAGAGAGAGTGAAGATAGATAGAGAGGTTTGAGGAGACACCAAAAGAGCATGCAGTGGATGGTGTGCTATTATGTGGCAATGAATTTCTTGTATTGAATCGGGACCATTTGGCACTGCGGAGTCAGTTAAGGAAAGGTCCAAAAGGTCAAATGGGATGATTTGGTAGAAGAAATGTTATTTTATTATCACAAAAAGAAAAGAAATTAAATATTATTTTTCGTTTGAGCAGTGTATGCATGTTATAAATCTCATATTATCGTGCTTAACTATTACGAATAAAAAAAATTCAAAATTTATTTCTTTTCTTTTTTAGTAGGAAATGATTCTCAGAATATCATAAGTTGAATCGGCTGATTTTTTTTTTCCAGTCAAATTTATCATTATTTTTATTTTGTTTTTGTTGCCTTATTTGTTTGCTGAATTTATTTATTTTGTTTATGTTGCCTTATTCTGTGCATTTCATATACAACGTCAGAATTTTTAAATTTAGATAAAATATTAGAAAATTTAAAAATTTAAGGATTTTTAAATTATAAAAAATATGATTAAGATACTCAAAAAGTAATAAGTAAATTTTATTTTATAATGACTAAGGAGAACGAACCGAGGGTGTTAAAGGTTAAAAACCAAATTAGTGAAATAAAAAGAAATTGAGGCATGTGATTTTTGGAAAAATATATATTGATTAATTAAAAATAACTAAAGAGAAAATCTCAATCTCAATAATCAGGAAAAAAATTTCTTTTAACTGATCAATAATAAGGAGAATTGTTCGCCCCAATAATAAATTTTTTTAAAAAAAAGCGAGTTCATTAAATAGCTAATAAATTAATAAAGAAAATTATATTTAGGAAAGAGATGAGATACCATTACAATTCTTTCCACCTGTTGACAAACTGTGGGATGGATATTTACAAACACTTATCTAACTTTTATATATATATATATATATATATATAAGAAATATAAAAGCTTTTAAGGTAAGAAAAATTTAACACATAAACTTGAAACAACAACAAACGCATTAAAATTAAGTGAGAGTTGAATAGTGTGTATATCAAAGATAATGAATTTTTTTTGTGATAATAAAAATAATATGGATAATACTGAGTTAAACATTGTCGTCCACTAAGAATAAAGAGAATGTGTAATAAATAACAGAATGGTCATCCAATGACAGATAAAAAATTCTTAAAACAATTTGTCAAATAAACACTTGGTGTAAAAGTAATGATGGAAGATATAATAAGAATACTCAATAAACCTATTATGAAGAGAAGTAGAAACACTTGGTTTGTACTATTTCGCTCAACTTGAGCTATGTCAAGTTCTCCTTTACTCTAGTAAAGGGTTCCACTAATCAAAACAAATATTGTAACCGGCCACTCCTGGCTTTACAAGTATTCTTAACATCACTTCTAGTATCTTCTTAGACTCCCTCTGAATATAAGAACCCAAGTATTTTTAACATTAAGTCATTCTTGCTTTCACAAGCAAATATTTGAATGAATACAAGTATTCTTAACACTCAAGGAGTGAATATACAGGTAAACACAAATACAAAACTACTTTGCTTTGCAAAGGATAAACAATGTATATCGTCTAGTATTTTTGACAGAGTTTAGCTTCAAGTATTTTTCTTGTGCTCTTGTTTTATCTTTTTCTTGTTTTTTTGTTAGTTGCTTCATTGAGGAATACATCCTTTTATAGACTTCAGTGAAGTATTTGTTATGGGATCTATGTTGTTATCTTGAAAGGACCATTTCTCACATAGAAGAATGAAGATTTTATACGAAGTACAGACAATGCCATGTGCTTTTTGTCTGCTCTAAAAGCAACCTTCAAGGGAATATTCCATGGAAGCCTTCTATTTTCTTCTAGACTATCATTTTCTTAAATTCAAATGTAAGAAAGACAAATAGAATTTGAATAAAACAATACATGTGCACTTCCTTTTTTTGTGATACTTAGTCTTTGAGACTGGACGCACGAGTTTACCTTGTGATAGTGTTTTATACTGATATGCACAGGGGTGGAATCTCACTGAATATAGTGTGTTGGGCACTAGGTTAAAGCAAAGCATACTCTCTATAGTTGTGGACGATCTTTAATGTTGTAATAAATTCCTTTAGCATAATATTGTCCACTTGTCAAAATTCATTAGAATATCAATAATTTATACTTGTTGTTATTCATGAAAATCTAAGTTGGATGAGACCCGTGGTCATCCAAACCTAACAAGCTCCCCTTTTTTTTATAAAGACAAACAATATAAATTTAGATTAGGTATAAACAGAGTTTTTAAGATAGTAAAGAGAATGTAATGCAGTTAAACTCCCCCTGAGTTCACATATTGTAAGAAAATGACATATATTAAATATGATGAAAATAGTAGTGAAATATAGCAGAAAACAAGTAAAGGAGAATATATGGAAATACTTCAAGACTACTTTTATTAAATAAAATGATTTTTATTACAATAAAAAAATCCTATTTCTCCCCTTTTTGTCATAAGAAAAGATAAGTTCGAAGATAGAAAAATTGAAGAACATCATTGTCAGTCTTGAGATGGCGGTGGTGGTGGAGAGGATGAAGGTGGTGGTGGTATCAGAGCCAAGGGTTGTGGTGGAGGTTCAAGAGAGGTAGGTATGAATGGTGGTTGAGATATGGGTACAGGTGCAGGTATAACAATAACTCCAATCATTGACATTTGAGCTTGTTGGATGTTCTGTAAAAGGATGGCACCAAGGTTGGAGAATTGCGTTGTAATGGCATTCTGCATAGAGAACAAAATTGCTCATTCTTTTGTCTTTGGCATTCTATAAAGGACTATATTGCTTGGCCAATCATGTCTTGAACCTAATCACGAGTGATTGTGGCGGGTTATGCATAGTTGAGAAGAGTGGGGCCAAAACTAGTTGAATATATGATAACAACATCATTGTCGCCTTTATCACAAGAAATGGCTTCATTTGAAGTTATAGGCTGCTTAGATGCAGGATCTTGAAAGTGAGGTTCTAGTTCACCAACCATACCTGCATTGGATGCTTCATCAGTCTCGTCCATGACACTAATGTTTGTAAGATCAATGATGACTGTCAACTCCTCTTTACAATTGCGGAATTTATCAGCAAGTGCACTGAGTCATACAAGTAGTATAAAATCGTAAGAACTGAGTATCATATCATGTTAGACAAGTGGCCTCAGATATCTTAAGAAGGGGGGTTGAATTAAGATATTCCAAACTACTTCCCCAATTAAAAATCTATTTCACTTTTTATTCAAGTTATAAATTCTCTTAATAATGAACTTCTTAAATATTGATTCAAATAAAACAATTTGAAAATAATAAACAAAGGAGATTAAGGGAAGAGAAAGTCCAAACTCAGATTTATACTGGTTCGGCCACACCCTTGTGCCTACGTCCAGTCCCCAAGCAACCCGCTTGAGAGTTCCACTATCTTGTAAATTCCTTTTACAAGTTCTAAACACACAAGGAGAATCCTTCCTTTGTGTTTAGAATTCCTTTACAACAAGAGACTCACGGTCTCTTAATCCCTTAGAGAATGAGGAGAAGAAGAAGAATGAATCTCTCTAGAAAGAGATAGATTTTACAGATTGAGCACTCAAATAATTCCTTAATGAATTGCAATTGAATTGGCCAAGGAATTCTTAAGAGGATAAAATGATTTTTGCTCTTTGAGAGGATAAACACTTGTTGTTCTGAAAAACTCTGAGCAAATTCGTGTTATAAGTCACATATATATAGACCAATGGTAGTCATGAATAAAGCCTTTGAAAAGTTGTGACTCTTAGAAATATTTTTCTGAAAATCCTGTCTGGTAATCGATTACAGGAATTGTGTAATCGATTACAGCTTTTTAAAATTTGAATTAAAATGTTTATTAACTGTTGGTAATCGATTACCAAAATTGTGTAATCGATTACACAGTCTAAAATTTCGAATTCAAATTTTAGTAGCTGTTATAAAACATATTTGGCCACTGGTAATCGATTACATCGTCTGGTAATCGATTACCAGAGAATAAATTCTTTGAAAAACACTTTTTAATTTAAATTACTTGGCCAAACCTTTGCTAATTCAATTAGGAATTCCCTTCCTAATATACTAGTGATCATCTTGATGTTGTGACTTGTAATCTTGAAGTATTGTCTTGAATTTAATCTTCAAAAGCCCATTTGCATCAATTGCTTCATATCATTATGATCATCATCAAAACACCAAAGGCAATTGCATCTACAATCTCCCCCTTTTTGATGATGACAATACAATACCTGAAATCAAGATTCAAGCAAGCAACAAACAATTGTATATAGATAAAATGTGCGTTTACTCCCCCTATATTTCGGAATTTATGATCACTTGATTTCTAAGGTTGTTAAGCTTTTTCTACAACCTTTTCTCCCCCTTTGGCAACATCAAAAAGCCAAAGAACTCGGGAATCAACACAGATATAAAAATGGAGTAGAAAGATATAACAATGGAGTATAAGGCATAAACATCCAAATTCACAAACAAGAAATAATCAACCAGAATCCAAATAACTCAAAACGTCAACAACCACATAATGTCAAAGCAGAAAAGGCTGAAATCTAAATAACCGCAAGATAAATAAATAAAGTACTTATCGTAATAATTTAAACTCTAAGAAACTAAACAGCCAAAATACACGGCTTATAAAAGACATATAATCAGAAACTAAAGTCTAAGAAGATGGAGGGTGTAGATGCAATTGGCTTTGATGTTTTGATGATGATCATGATGATGTGTTGCAATTGATGCAAATGGGCTTTTCAAGATTAAAATTCAAGACAATACTTCAAGATTACAAGTCACAACATCAAGATGATCACTAGAATATTAGGAAGGGAATTCCTAATTGAATTAGCAAAGGTTTGGCCAAGTGATTTATATTAAAAAGTGTTTCTCAAAGGTTTTACTCTCTGGTAATCGATTACCAGAGGATGTAATCGATTACCAGTGGCCAAATACATTTTATAAAAGCTACAAAAATTTGAATTCGAAATTTTAGACTGTGTAATCGATTTTTTGGTAATCGATTACCAGCAGTTAGTAAACGTTTTAATTCAAATTTTAAAAGCTGTAATCGATTACACAATTACTGTAATCGATTACCAGACAGGATTTTCAGAAAAATAATTTCAAGAGTCACAACTTTTCAAAGGCTTTACTCATGACCACCAATGGTCTATATATATGTGACTTAAACACGAAATTGCTTAGAGATTTTCAGAACAACAAAGTGTTTATCCTCTCAAAGAGCAAATTCATTTTATCCTCTTAAGAATTCCTTGGCCAATTCAATTGCAATTCATTAAGGAATTATTTGAGTGCTCAATCTGTAAAATCCATCTCTTTCTAGAGAGATTTGTTCCTCTTCTTCTTCTCATTCTCTAAGGGATTAAGAGACTGTGAGTCTCTTGTTGTAAAGGATCTCTAAACACAAAGGAAGGATTGTCCTTGTGTGTTTAGAACTTGTAAAAGGAATTTACAAGATAGTGGAACTCTCAAGCGGGTTGCTTGGGGACTGGACGTAGGCACAAGAGTGTGGCCGAACCAGTATAAAACTGAGTTTGCATTTTCTCTTCCCTTAATCTCCTTTATTTATTATTGCTTTATATTCATATTCAAGTTGCTTCATTTGAATTAATATTTAAGAAGATTGTCATTAAGGGAATTCGTAACTTGAGTAAAAAGTGAAATAGATTTTTAATTAGGGGAAACAGTTTGGAATATCTTAATTCAACCCCCCCTTCTTAAGATATCTGAGGCCACTTGTCTAACAGAGGGGGTGGTGGAAGATCGAAACTCTGACGAATGTATCCGACCTCCTCTTCAAGCTGTGTGAGGCGAATGTCCATACCGGCAAAGCGTGTATCTAACGAGTCGAAGCGGTCACCAACATAAGAACGAAGACCCCGTAATTCAGAGAGGACTTCATTCATGAGTGCGGAATCTTCGAGTGGAGGAGGAGGTGAAGGAGTACGTTCATCTTGAGGAGGAAGTGCATCCTTCTTCAGCCATTGACCATTCCGATCTTTACGGTACCTAAAGGAGGTCACTGCACCAGCACCAATTGCAAAGGAACGCTTGACTTGAACAAAGGGTTCATCATCAAGCGGAATTTGAAAATGACGCAAAAACAGAGTAATCAAATGTGGATAAAGGAGAGGTGCATTAGCCCGTAATGCCTTATGCATTCGGTACCGAACCAAATGGGCCCAGTCGATCTGACGACCGGTAAGAAAAGCCCACATAAGAATCAAATCCTCCTCAGAGGCTTGTGCTAAATTTGAAGACCGAGGAAGCAAAATCCTAACAATTATATAGTGCATGATGCAATTATCAAATGTTAATGACCCGGCCAGCAATCTACCAGTCATTTCAGCTTGATCATTGCAGACCATGCGACGAGCATCATGACTCGAATAATCAAATTTCCAGTCATCAACAATGGTGCCCTCAAAAGGTGCACCTTGACTGGGTGAATGAGTCAAAGAAAAGAACAGTGACTGATCAATGACCCTAGAAATACCATGCACCTCAGAAATAATAATGCCATCCTGAATTTTTAAATTGCAGTAGAAGACCTTTACAAGTTCAGGATAATATGACAATTTTAATGACATGAAATCAATAAGACCAGAATTTTGAAACACTTGACAGCAATCAAATGTTTCATCATTAAAGAATTCCATGTCTAGGTACTTAGGGTCTAAGATTATTCTAGAAGAAAACTGAGAAAGGTACTGTAGACGCTGATCATCGGATGAAAACAATGTTGATGATCTTGGAGATGACAAAGAAGGATGAATAGGTGCTGTGGGTGCTCCGGATGGGCTGTGGCGGCGATGGGCAGCAGCAACAGCGGTGGAGGATGATCCCTTTCTCTTCTTCGATGGCTCTGCCATTTGATGAAGTTTTTGTGGATTTTGATCGGTGGAAGTGAAAGAGGAGTGAAAAAGAGGAAGATTGGGTTTTACGGGACGTGATTTGGTGAAGAATTGAGTGAGATTCGAAGATTCGAAGTTTTAGGTATGAAGGAAACGTGGAGGAGGCTTTGGCTGTGCAGCAGCTTTGATTTCGTGAGTATTTATAGAAGAGGACGTATTGTAATCGATTACAGGGATTGGTAATCGATTACAGGACCAATAAGTCTACTGGTAATCGATTACAGGATGTTGTAATCGATTACAGGTTGCCTGTTCATGTGTAATCGATTACACTGGATGGTAATCGATTACCAGAGCCTATCCTAGGCTAGTTTCTTAAGAGAATATCTATGTTTATGCTAAAAACACATCCAATATGATTAATTATCACTACTAATGCACTTAATTCAATCATTCAATTATTATATACACAAGAAATCATAAATTCTATCATAATAACAAGAATTCAAACAAGATCAAACAAAATAATCTACAAACAATAAATAAGAGTAAATCAATCAATCAATCAATCAATCAACCAATCAATCCCTATTTTTCTAAATCTCTTACATCTAAGAGGCCTAATTCTCTTCTAATAGAGAAGAACACTTCCTTGGGGAGAGGTTTTGTGAAAATATCAGCAAGTTGATTCTTAGTATCAACAAACTCTAATACACAATCTCCCTTTAGGACATGATCTCTAAGAAAGTGGTGCCTAATCTCTATATGTTTAGTTCTAGAGTGTTGAATTGGGTTTTTGGATAGATTTATGGCACTAGTATTATCACACTTAATAGGTATGCGATCAAGAATGATGCCATAGTCAGATAATTGTTGCTTCATCCATAAAATCTGTGCACAACAACTACCGGCAGAGATATACTCCGCTTCAGCAGTAGATAAAGCAACACTATTTTGTTTCTTACTATGCCATGAGACAAGAGCCGATCCAATGAATTGACAAGTTCCACTTGTACTTTTTCTATCAGTTTTAGATCCGGCAAAATCAGAATCAGAATATCCTATTAAGTTACATGTTGAATTCTTAGGATACCATAATCCTAAATTGATTGTTCCTAATAGATATCTCATGATTCTCTTTACTGCACTTAATGTGATTGTTTGGGGTTGGATTGAAACCTAGCACACATACATACACTAAACATAATATCAGGTCTACTAGCAGATAAATAAAGAAGAGATCCGATCATACCTCGATATTGTTTTATGTCTATAGACTGACTAGATTCATCTTTATCTAAGTAACAACTAGTGCTCATCGGTGTAGACATGTGTTTTGCACTATCCATCCCAAATCTTTTGATCAATTCCTTGCAGTACTTGGATTGATTGATGAATATACCTTCTTGAGTTTGCTTGATTTGTAATCCCAGAAAGTACTTTAGTTCTCCCATCATTGACATTTCAAATTCACTTTGCATATCAAGGGAAAACTCCTTGCACAATGAATCATTAGTGGATCCAAAAATTATATCATCAACATATATTTGAACCAACAAAATATCATTATGCTTTCTCTTTATGAACAATGTGGTATCCACTTTACCTCTAGAGAATTCTTTTTCTAGAAGAAAATTGCTTAAGCATTCATACCACGCCCTAGGGGCTTGTTTCAAACCATAAAGAGCCTTTTGTAATTTATAAACATGGTTTGGTTTATCAGGAATTTCAAAACCAGGGGGTTGTTCAACATATACCTCTTCTTGAATTAAACCATTTAGAAAGGCACTCTTAACATCCATTTGATAAAGTTTAAAATCCATTATGGATGCATATGCCATAAGCATTCTAATGGCTTCTAATCTTGCAACAGGAGCATATGTTTCTTCATAGTCTATTCCTTCTTCTTGATTATACCCTTTTGCTACTAACCTGGCTTTATTTCTAATAATTATACCATGTTCATCTAATTTATTTCTAAAAACCCATTTTGTTCCTATGACAGGATAATTTTCAGGTTTTTCTACTAATTTCTACACATTGTTTCTTTCAAATTGGTTCAGTTCTTCTTGCATGGCAATGATCCAGTTATCATCTACTATGGCTTCTTTTATATTTTTAGGTTCAATCATAGATACAAAAGCCATATTATTGCATAAATCTTTAAGAGAATGTCTAGTTGTTACCCCTTTTGAGATATCACCAATAATGTTGTCGAGGGGATGATCTCTTGAAGCTTTCCATTCTCTTGGAAGTTCATAATTGGATTTGACTTCTTCTGGAGGATCTTCATTGTTTCCTTTATCATTTCCTTTGGAATCTTGTTCATGAATATTCATATGTTCTAAAGAATCTGCAATATCATCTAGCATATTCTTTCTTGACAAGATAGCATTAGATTCATCAAAGGTAACATGAATGGATTCCTCGATATTCATAGTTCTTTTATTATATATCCTATATGCTTTGCTTTGTAATGAATATCCAAGAAAAATAACTTCATCAGATTTTGCATCAAATTTTCCTAGATTATCTTTTCCATTATTGAGCACAAAGCATTTGCAACCAAAAACATGTAGATGAGAAATATTAGGTTTTCTACCATTAAATAACTCATATGGGGTTTTCTTTAAAATAGGTCTTATTAAGGCCCTATTCATGATGTAACATGCAGTATTGACCGCTTCAGCCCAAAAATACTTTGGAAGGGAAGTATCATTTAATAAAGTTCTAGCAATTTCTTCCAATGACCTATTTTTCCTCTCAACAACTCCATTTTGTTGAGGGGTTCTAGGTGCAAAAAAATTGTGTTCAATACCATGTTCATCACAGAATAATTCAAAATCTTTGTTTTCAAATTCACCCCATGATCACTTCTAATGGATGCAATCTTAAGATTTTTCTTGTTTTGTATGACTTTAGCTAGTTTTCTAAATGCTTGGAATGAATCACTTTTATGTGTAATAAATAATGTCCAAGTATATCTAGAGAAATCATCAACTATAACTAGAGCATAGTAATTTCCTCCAAAACTCATGGTTCTAGATGGACCAAATAAATCCATATGCAATAATTGTAAGGGTTGAGTGGTTGAAACAACATTTTTAGGTTTGAATGAGACTCTTGTTTGTTTGCCCTTTTGACATGCATCACATAGTTTATCTTTTTCAAATTTCAATTTAGGCAAACCAACTACTAAATCTTTTGAAATTAATTTATTTAAGTGATCCATGTTTATGTGAGCAATTCTTTTATGCCATAACCATGGATCATCATGTTTGCTAAGAAAGCAATGATTGTTTTCTAGTTTTATGCTTAAGTATATCATGTAAACATTATTGACTCTATGTCCTACATGATTTATATTAATGTCATGCTTATGTTCTATAAGACATTTCTGAGAATTAAATGATACTAGATAGCCTTTGTCGCATAATTGACTAACACTAAGCAGGCTGTGCTTAAGGCCTTCAACAAGTAGAACATTTTGAATGGAGTTTGAAGAATTTGTACCTATTTTACCCACTCCAAGGATTCTACCTTTGTTGTTGTCACCATATGTTACATGCCCGCTTTTCTTTGGAGAGATGTGTGTAAAATTTGATGCATCTCCAGTCATATGTTTTGAGCATCCGCTATCTATGTACCACTTCTTTCTCAAAGATACCTCTTCATCACTTTCGTAAATTTTAGCCATAAGGCAGAGATTTATCTCTTCATTTTCTGAATCTTCAGAAGATTCCATATCATTTTCATCCCATGTGTTGTATGCTTTCTTCAATTTCTTTTCACTATGATTTTTCTTTTCAGATTTTTCCATCTTTTTCTTGAAGATGGGACAATCAACCCTCAGATGTCCAGGTTGATTACATTCAAAGCATTTTAGAGTAGAGGATGAATTTTCTGTCCTTCTCTTTGATTTAAAATTGGGTCGCCTCTGATTTCCTCTTACTTTAAGAAACTTGTTGAATCTTCTTACAAAAAGACTTAGATCATCATCATCATCTGGATCATTATCCTGATCACTTTCTTCTTGAATTGAGGATGATGCTTTAAGAGCAATTCCTTTCTTTTTCTTGTCATTTTCTTCATGTTGATGTAATCTCAATAGTTCCATCTCGTGTTCCTGCAACTTTCCAAATAAAGTGGCAAGGGACATATTAGACAAATCTCTTGACTCAGTAATGACCGTTACTTTGGGTTGCCATTCTCTACTTAAACATCTTAACACCTTGTTTATGAGATCCTCATTTTGAAATTCTTTGCCTAAGGCTGCTAGATGATTTACTATATGTGTAAATCTCTTTTGCATGCTTTGAATATTTTCATTTGCATTCATTCTAAATAATTCATACTCATGAGTTAGTGCATTTATCCTAGATCTTTTAACATCTGTAGTTCCTTCATGTGTTAATCGAAGAGTGTCCCACATTTCCTTAGCACTCTTACAATTTGAAACCCTGAAATATTCATCCATTCCCAGGGCAGATGTTATTCTGTTTTTGGCTTTTAAGTTGTATTGTACTCGTTTTCTATCCTCTTCAGACCATCTATCTCTAGGTTTTTCTATAGTTATGATTTCACTTGATGAACTGCCATCTATTGAAACTCTTTCTACTGTGGTGGGTATATAAGGCCCTATTTCTATGGCTTCCCAAATATTTAGATCTATTGCCTCAATAAAAATTTGCATTCGGGTTTTCCAGTAGTGGTAACCCTCTCCATTAAAGATTGGAGGTCTATTGATAGAATTCCCTTCTGGAAATAAGGAATTTGCTGAGGCCATCTTTTTCTTGAAGCTTCTAAACTTTATACAAGAATGAAGCTCTGATACCACTTGTTAGACAAGTGGCCTCAGATATCTTAAGAAAGGGGGGTTGAATTAAGATATTCCAAACTACTTCCCCAATTAAAAATCTATTTCACTTTTTATTCAAGTTATAAGTATCATAGGGAGTTTGTTTCATTCAGAAAAGCGTTCATTCAATAAGTAGACATTTGTGTAACATCATGAAATGGAAATAAAAACAGGATATAGTTGCAATTCTAGAGATAACTACAAAATTAACTAAGTAAATGCGAAAGATAAACAGATGATTAAAACGCTGGGCCTTTCTACTGAGTGACTTGATGCAATTAAGGATTTTTCTCTATCTAATGTTGTTTCTGTGTTCTATGCTGAGGACAATTATCCCAAGTACCGATGTCTCGCGTGCATGGGCTAATTCTAATTAAATTTCATTCTCGGATCCCTCGTTGAACTTAGCCTAACCGAACAACATTAAAATCAAAACATATTAAAAACTAGAGTCCCTGCACTCCGTGTCCAGACAATACAATTATCTAGACCTGCTCTATCCGGTTCTAAGGATTCAAAACATTTTTCAATGCTAAAAATCCTAACTTTACACACAAATGGATGATTAGACCAAAAGTATGCAAGAATTAAGTGCAGATAGAAGCAATTAACACATCAAAACAACATTAAATAGATAGTAAAGAATATTTACATCAAGGCTCAGCATAAATTCCCAATAAAGAAACTTAGCCTTCCATCGCAAGGCAACACCTTTCAGCTACAAGATGAGGGTTTTTGAAGAAAATTACAGATTACACAGTGGTGGGGATGTCTCCTCCACCTCTAGGAACCTAGAAATTACTCCTAAACCTAGAATCCTCTTGAAAGCTGAGGTTTTTGGCTTCTTTGCTCTGTTTTGCGCCTCTATTTTTCATAGGCTCTCAAGCATCTCCCTATTTTTCACCAACTTCAGTTTTTAAGGGCTTTCTATCCTCGAAGGCTCGCTTAGAACCATTTTCGCGCTAAGCACGAGCAAGTGATTTTCCGTTGATCGAGCTGGGCGCACTTAGCGCGGGAGAAGACAAACGACTCGCTGAGCAAGCTGATGACGTGCTAAGCACGCAAATGCTGGGCAGATTCTCCTCTAGATTTTCCCAACTCTCTAAGCGGGCTGAGTGCCTCGCTTAGCGGATAATTCTCGCTAAGTGCACAAGCCTCGCTTAGCGAGACACCAGCCACAACAACCTTTTTATTCTTCATCTTTTCACCTAAAACTGAAGTTGAAAACACATTAATTCACATTGAAGGGAATATCTCTGCATAAAAATCAAACTGAACCTAAAAATATGTACAAACCTACAAAAACAACCACAAATTGGGGAAAAGACATGATTTTCATAAAGCTTTTCAACACAAAAGTTAGTCGTAAATGACGACTAACAATGACCCCATACATAAGGTGTCGCCCACAACTTTAGCATATGTTTTAACTTGGATAGTGGAAATAGCTTCTCTTCCAAGAATAGCAACAAGTTCTTTCTCAGTAATAGCAACAACAACAACATCTTCAGCTCTCTTCTTTTGTTGAGCCTCATGGAGTTGAGTCGCATGGGCTATTATTTGGGCTTCTGACATCTCCTTCTAATTGTAAGTTCCCTCGTATTGAATGGTGGGAAGCTTGAGAAGACTTTAGATGAAGGAGTATGTGTCATTATCTCCGGTAAAAAAAGATGCAAGCGTCATCAAAGTGATACTTCCTAGCAGTTCGTAACACTTAAACAACATTGTAGTGCACAACATTATCACTTCCATCATAGCTAGAAGTAGAGGCTTTTTGAGAGTCCATCAACATGATCTGACTCCAGAAGGTCCTTGCGTCATGAGCATCTGGAGTGCGTATCAACTGCTTCCAATGAAACAGTGGGCTCCAATTGCAGGGGTGGTTCACAATCTATACCTTCATCCACAGTGAAGGCATTTGTTCCTTGTAGTACAACTCAAACCCCTTTTTCTTGGCAGCATCCCATACTGGTAGACTTGGATAGCATTTATCTGCAGCCATCTTGATGTCAATTGCCTTAGAGACGTCTAGACCAGGAGGCTACGTTGTGGCTTTACCACTCAAGTACATATGTTCATGTAACTTGCCAAGGGATGAGTGATCATCTGGTGAAAGTTATATATCCATAGGATGCACTAGCAGTAGTTTGGTGATTCACATCCACAAGTGCACCTTTAATGTAGCTCCATGTAGAGCTTGTAGGCCTTGGATCTTCTTCATCAATGGAGTTCTTTGCTTCTTGAAGATCAATGGAAAAGGAATGCAGAAGAAGGAAAGGTGATTGGAGATGCCACTTCAAGGAGAAGATGAGTCAAGAACAAGCTCACCACCATAGGAAGCCATGGATAAGAGGTTGAAGGTTGGAGAAGATGAGTGGAGGGAGAGGGAGAGAGGGGAACAAAATTTTGAGAGAGAGAGAAGAGGGAGAATGATGTCTAAACTTCAAAGTCTAATTTCTCAAATCATCAAAGTTGCAAAATGCACACACAAGGCCTCTACTTATAGTCTAAGTGTCACACAAAATTGGAGGGAAACTTAATTTTTTATTCAATTTTCACTTAAATTTGAATTTGAATTTGTGGAGCCAAATTTGGAGCCAAAATTTCACTAATTATGATTAGTGAATTTCACTATGTTTCAGCCCACTAATCCAATATCAAATCTAAGATTCTCCACTAAGTGTGCTTAGGTGTCATGAGGCATGTAAAGCATGAAGGACATGCACAAATTGTGACTATATGATGTGGCAATGGGGTGTAGCAAGCAAATGCTCATCTCCCCCTTAGGCTGGTTCAAAATTTAATTAGATTGGGCTTCTCCCAATTCAATTAAATTTCTCTCCCAACACACACATCAAATGGTGCACTTAATGCATGTGAAGTTACAAAACTATCCTTAATACAAAAACTAGTCTAGGTGTCCTAAAATACAAGGGATGAAAAATCCTATATTACTAGGGTATCCTAAAGTTGTGGGGTATCCTCCCTACACTATGGAGCCCTAAATACAAGACCCAAAAATTAATGAAACCCTAATCTAATATGTGCAAAGCTAAGTGGGTCATACCTAGCCCATGGACCCAAAATCTACCCTAAGGCTTATGAGAATCCTAGGACATTCTCCTGTATCCCTAGAAAATTCCATGTTGGAGGTGGCAAATGGAATATAGAATATGATGGTAGATCCTTAAAGGCGTCGTGTGGAGTATGCTCATATTCAAAGCACATCTAGGTGGGTGCTTTAGCAAATATGGTTTTTGTTACCACAAGTTTAGAGAAAGTGACTTTAGAGAAGAGGGTGAGGGGTTTAGGATTATCATGAATGAAGTCCAGAAGAAAATGTTGAGCATCAGTTCATGGCTCCCTTGGAGATGGCCTTCTGAACCTATCTAGGTGTAGAGGAAAGAGAGGTGGATGTGGTTGTGTGGATAGTGCAAATTTACGGAGGGGCGTGATTCGAGTGTCATCATGGACTCATCATCTGATGAGGAAAAGGTTGGATCTTCCTTGTTTCCAGTGTAGGAAACCGCCTATTCTTAGTCACCAAAATTTGGGTTAGCCTTAGTCATGCTTGTCTTGATGCATCCTAGAAGGGCAGAAGGAAGGACGGATGCCCTGGGTTCAATAACTTGTTGAGCCTTCTTTGCTTTCTTGGGAGGTGTATCAGAATCAACAACTTTCCTCTTTTGTGGGTCACTCACACCAGCCCTTCATCATCATCATTAGTCTCACTTAGGTCTTTCAAACTTTGTGCGACTGGGTTTATTGCTAGTGGACACATAGGAGTGGATGCAGCAGACCTATGCCTTCTTTTGGTCTTGTGCTGCTCTGCCAACATCTCTTCTTCTTCTTCATCCCTTTGGGACTATTTTTTGGTTTTCTTCTTCTTGTTCTGTTGCCTAGCCTTTATCTTTTAAATTTTCCTTGAAATGCAAAAGTTGTTCAAACCTAGTTCTTCATCAGTATTGGACTTGGCCAACGTCTTTTGTTTTCTTTTGTTGATGGCTTCCAAGTCCACTTCTAAAGCCTCATTTAGGCTTCGTTCTAGAGCCACCTTCATATCCTTTAGGTTAGTCTTGCTAAAATTTTGTTGTTTACCAACCACCAAACCCTTAACTATTAGGGTATGCTTGGAATCCTTGTCCATTCTTTTGAACACATGATAGACTCCTTGATCCCACGAGAGCTTATTAATGAGGGCTGCATAGTAGATGTTGTCCAAACCATCTAAGCTCTTGAGGATCCTCAACATATGGTGGTGTCGCAATCTACCCTTCGACGGGAGGGCGTGACGAGATTCAAAGGTGCGTCTTCCAAAGAAGGAAAACGTGCAAGAGTCGCCACCAATGTTTATTTGAGGAAAACGTTAGAAAAACCAAAAAGGGGTCTGTGAATTTTAAGAATAAGGGGTCGGGAGTTGTTTATGCATGGGGAAAGTATTAGCACCCTACGCATTCGTCATAAGGGATGACAACCTTTAATCGAGTGTGCAAAATCATGACTTCAATATTATTTATTTTCCTTTTTTATGTTTCTTTATTTTTGGGGTCGACAAGGGTGTTGCCCTTACTCCTACGTATCCTTAAGTGCGATGAGGAACTCAGACTTACGTAGTTCTTTAAAAGCAGGAAAGTTGTGTGTTTAGTTGTTTTTAAACTTTTGAAAGGTTCATTTTAACCAACAAAATAAAAGAGATTGTTAAGGCATTGAACGTTGAACGAATTTGATGTATCATTATTTTCTCCTATTTCTTAACCCTTTTTGTCACTATTTTAATTACTAATTAGCCTTAATTGACAAATTAATTAAGCAGTTTTATCATTTGGGCCTACTTGACTAATTTTGTGTTTTTAATTTAATTTCAGGAGAATTATAAGCAATTGGGCTTGAATCTGGAATTGGGCTTGGACTTGAAGAGAGCAGACAATTTTATTTTATCAAATCTTATCTTATCCAGATTTTATTTCATCCAAATTTTATTTCATCCAATCTTATCTTATCTTTTCTAGATTTTATTTTATTTCGTTTATGGGCTTGAACTTAAAACAGATTTGTAAGCTTTGGGGCTGAGGACCTATATAACAGCACCGGGGTTTTAGTTTAGGGAGTTTTTTTCGAAGAGGAGAATAATTCTAGGGTTTGAGAATTCCAATTTTTACTGTTCATGCGCACTGTTCACGTAGAATAAAATTTGGTTTTTGCAATTTCGTTTATGCTTCAATCTACAATTTCTTTTTCTACTGATTAATGGAAGGCTAAGTCTCCAGCGTTGTTTTCTCTTGAGGATCAAGCACAACTTTCTTTGAGGTTTTGTTATTACTATTGAATTCTGATCAGTTTTTCCTATTCACCAATTACTCTGTATTTGTTGCTATTAATCCATGTATGCTTAGTGCTTGATTAATTGTCTCTGCGCTTAATTTACGTTCATGCTTAATGATCTGTTTCGTTCATGATTAATTGGTGTATGTGTTGCTTAATCACATAATGACAACCTTATGTTAATTTTCGCTTAGTAATTTAATTTAGGGTTGGATTAAGTGGTTGAACTGATTAAGGATAAATTCTCGTAACCTAGGATAAGAGACTTGCTGGTGAATCAAGGAGAAACATGTTTTAATTCTGTTATTTTCTAATTCAAATTTGCTTGTTTTTTGATTTACAAAAACAAACAACCCCCCCAATTCGTTACTGTTTTATTACTATCTGTTATGAACGTTTGATTGACCAATGCTCATTGGGAGACAACCTAGGATCACTTCCTAGATACTGCATTTTTAATGTTTATTTGATTCGGGTACGACCTCAATCAAATTTGGCGCCGTTGCCGGGGAGCAATGGGCCAAAGGTTCATAATAGTGTTTAGTTGTTTTGTGTGTAGCTCTGTTGTTTAGGTTGTGAGTGTCTGTTGTTTTGTTTTGTGTAGCGTTCTGTTTTGCATTTCAGTCGCGCCCCCTGTTTAGCGACTGTTTCAGCGACTGTTTCAGTTTTGTGTAATGCTATGAATAGTGATTAGCGACTGATTTTGTAATTTAATTGGCGATTTTTGTTTTGATACTTAGAGTTGTTATTTTTGGCTGATTTTTTATGTGGTAGTTTCCTTTGGTCCATATTTTGTGTGAAAAATACCAGGAGCACTTGGTGTGGCTGAATTTGAGAGAGACAAAAAATTTGGGAACTTGTTTTTAGCAAAACTTAAAACGGCCATAACTTTTGCTCCGGGTATCAGAATGACTATTATTATATATGCATTTGGGGTAGAAGAAAATTTCCCATTTCGTGGCAATAACCGAAAGTCCATTTCCATTTTAAACTTGAAAAATCATCCGTTTACTACGTTTTATTTTTTATTTTTTTAGTATTATTGTCTTATTTTTCTAAACTTTCCTCAAGAATTTTTCATAGTTAGACTTTGAATTTTTGTCTGAAAATTTTTGTGCTATCTTTTCATGATTTTAGGGTGTTGCTCACAAAATTTCAGCTCATTTGGATATCGTTTGACTATAGTTGTAGTTTTACCCCCTTGTTAGGTGCTTGTTGAGAAACACATTATTTACTGCATATAGTGCATGACTAAGGGCAATCCAGGTGATTTACAACCCTTTGATCCTGAAATAGATAGAACCTTTCATAGATTAGTGTGCATCTTGATCATTTTAAGCATTCTGTTGCTGGTGATTCTGAATATTCTTATTTTGAGCATTCGGCTATTAATTTTCATATTGAGAACATGGCTCAACCTCCACCTCATGAGAGGACTCTTAGGGAGATGGCTGCTGTGACATCCTAGAATTTCTACCCGGAATTTTGTAAGTGTTACATTTTAAATAATTATATATATGTATTATTCAGTGTATATATATGTATATTCTTGGTAGAAGTATGTACACTGGGAGAGAAATACGCGGGTTAGACTAATTAGCAAAGAGTAATCCATAACTGGACAGTTATAGATTAATCCTCAATTAATTAGTCTAAAAAAATTATCGTTTTGTGTGCAAATTAAAATTTAACAAAACCAACCTCTGAACCACGCTTAGGGCCTCATTCTGAGCGTTTTGATATATATATTGCCTACTTTCGAAAACGGGCCCCGACGGGTGTTGAGAAACGCAAGGAACTGGAACCAGAGAGGAGGCACGCAAACCGATGCAGAATTTTAGCATTCAAAAGGTCAAATTTTTCTGTCCTTGTGGCTGAGTATGAAGTCACATCAAGGGGAAAAGGTAGGCCCCTTTTGCTCCACTCAAAATGAGACATGTGGCATTGCTTTTAGAAAAAGGAAAGAGAAAATCTTTTTTTAAAATAAAAGCCAAATTCTCTCTCTCTTCATTCAGCAAAATTCAAAAGCTTTTCCTCACCTTCCCACGTTGCTTTTCTCTTCTTCTTCCTCTCCATTGAAGCCTCCATTAAAGCTCCAAAATTGCTCATCATTTCTACTCCAAATTTCAAAGGGAAGCCATTTTTGGAGTCGTGAAGCACACCTCTACGTTGTGGGGCTTCGAATTTCAGGTATGGGTGGACTTATTCTCACATGAAATTCGTGGGTATTGGGTTTTTGGGAGCTATGATGGGTAGTTCTACTAGGTTAATACCTTATGGTAGTTATTTGTGAAGAAATTTGTTGAAAGCATGCTAAACTTGACATGTTTGATGTGAGTAAAGCTACCCATTCTATTTTAGGGTTTTATGATGATGCTTTGTGATATTTGTATGCTGAAATTGTTGGTAGAAAACTGGTAGAGATGACGGGGAGAGTTAACTTAGGGTTAAATGTGAGAATGGTAGTGATGTGAGTGGAAAAGTGTGAGATTTTGAGGGTTTGAAAAACCAAATTTGGGGTTAGTGGAAATTGGAGTCTAAAGTGAGTTGATCATAGTTTAGAATGTCAATTAGGACTTGTAGGAAAGCTTTGGCAGAGCAAATCGGAAAAATGTGTGACAAAGGTGAATGAAAAGAGCCATTTCTAGGGTACATTGGGTGTTGAGGGGTCAAATTTTGAATCGGTGGAGTTTTCGCCTTAAAACCAGATTGAGCAAGTCTAAATCAATGTTATAGACTTGATTGAGATTAGGGTTTACCCCAAAATTAACCAATTCTCATTTTCACTTCTTAAACCTTAAAAATTCACTAAATTGATGGGTTTTGGATACCTAGATTTTGATTTACCTTGATCTGAAGCTTGTTTTTGGTTTAAATATGACTTATACACGATTTAGGACTTGTAGGATCCAATTTGAGCAAAATTGGATGTGGGCAAGTTGGATTTCGAAATCTGCCAAATTGTGCAGCAAAATGTTGTCAAATTGTGCAGCCAACTTGACCAAATGTGCAGAAAAATGCTTGTGCATTACTAGTCATGGGAAGAGTAGTACATATCTGGTTCCAGGCATTTTCTAGTAGATCCCAACGATCAAAATGTAGATTTATGTACTGGGAACCTCCAGTAAAATGTTTGAGTCGATCCAATGGTTAACGAATTGAAACAAAGAGAATGTTACTGGGGTATATGAGTAAGGAAAGCTGTGGTATTTGAATGTGTTTTGGGCAGAGTTTCCTGCCTCTACCCTGTTTTCTTGGTTTAGGGTACTTTCATGATATTTGGAATTGAATGGTTTGGATATTGTGGAAGCTTGGAGGGGTTGATGGGGACCCGGTGCTGAGAGGAACGAGGATAAGGGCTACGTAGGAGTGCGTGAGCTCAGTTGAAGGTGGGCAACTGGGGATGGTGTGTTCATGTTTGATTTGTGGAAGTGGGAGAGTTGATTTGCGCCATCGCCCGATCGCCACCTAGTACCACATATGGCGGGTGCCCCATAATCCAACAAGCTTGATGTGAGAAAGCGTGGAAGAGTCAGTCTTTCTACTTTTGTTTGTTGACCATAGAGTGGTACTTGGAGATATGTCGCGGGGGTCTGGAGACCTTGGGGACGTCAGGTGGGGTGCTATTACCCAAAACCAAGCTTGGCCAATCCTGACCCAACCCGGGCATAGTCAGTCAGTGAGAACCTGTGACGTACCTAAACAGGCGAGCTCCTGGCAGTCAACCAATAAAAGAACAAAGTCCACGAAGCAAGGAGGCTTGTGTGGCGGCTGGCCAGCTATGTATCTTGGGTGGTATCTGGAAATTAGCCACTGGTAATCAATTACCATTCGTGGGTAATCGATTACAAGACTTAAAAATGGAGACAGGATGTTAAAATGGCCTCTGGTAATCGATTACCAATAGTGTGTAATCGATTACACCGAGTGACAGGGCACTGGTAATCGATTACAAGTTGGGTGTAATCGATTACACAGGGAGATAGGGCACTGGTAATCGATTACCATTTAGGTGTAATCGATTACACAGGGAGATAGGCACTGGTAATCGATTACCATTTAGGTGTAATCGATTACACAGTGTAACTTGTAGATTTCCATGTGCAAAAGCTATGTAATTCGTGTTTGGACACTGGTAATCGATTACATACTTTGGTAATCGATTACCAGAGAGGAAATCCATTGAGAGAGACCTTCTGACTATGCGTAGCCGTTATGGGACGCATTGTATTGTTACCTGTAGTTAGATTTCTTGTGAAAGAGTCTACCCTCTTCCTTTTTATCTCTTGTAGATCGCGATGGCAGCGCAGTTGATCTATGATCGTGTTGTGATGGAGTGCCTATAGGGTGTTTGGGAGACCCTCGAAGGCAATGAGAGGTGCCGATTCCGTGGAACGATTCGACTCACTGCTACTTCATTAGTACATCCGGAGGAACCCGCACGCACACTTCAGCAGCCTGTGGAGTGGATACTACCTACACTTACTCATATCGACTAGTTGAGCCAGTTCAAGTGATAGAGGTGTCATCCTCTGAAGAGGATCTTGAAGAGGACCCAGAGGAGTTACCTCCTGAACCTGCTGTGGATGACCTTGACTTACCTGAAGATGATGAAGACCCACTCCCTGATGTTGATTCCCCAAAGGATATTATGTCAGCATCTGAGGCAGACTCTACAGAAGAGAGTGGCCCTGGAGGGACATCGAATAATGACGACTCTTCAGCATAGCAGACGACTCCTTAGACTAGGCGTACATACTTTTTGTGGGTGGGTGTATCTAGTTCAGACTACTAGGTTTACTCTTTTGATTTTTGGGTGGGTAGACCTATTGTATAGAAATTTTAATGATTGTATATATGTGGCAGAAGCCACCACAGTTGTTACCTTTGCTCTGGATGTCACTATGTTATTTTGCAAACTCCCATATTTTGGACAGTTTTAGATGATGAAGGTAATTATGTTTAATCTTGTTATTTGAAAAGGAAGTGTTAACAAATTTTATTTGAAAAGAGTTTACTGACCGTATCTTATTATTTTTCATATGACGACCTAAAATGATGGCTGGTATATTTTGAAAGAGAAAAATAGTTTGGGGATTATGAGTGATAAGAAAGAAATGACTCCGAATAGAGTTGTGAACTGGTCATTCAAGACTCTATAGTGATAATTTTCCTTCTGAATTTAATTACCGTGAAAAAGTGAGAGAAAAGAAAAAGGAAAAAAAATTCCCATGGTTTTCTGCTATTTAATTTATTACTATTAAACCAGTCATTATTTTGGGACGCCACAACTGCACCTGATTTCACTTATGAAAGCTTGTGCATTCAATATCCTGATGAGGGTGTTCCATATGTTCTCAAGACTGGACTAATACATTTGCTGCCCAAGTTTCATGGTCTTGCAGGTGAAGATCCTCATAAGCATCTTAAGGAGTTCCATATTGTTTGTTCCACCATGAAGCCCCCTGATGTCCAGGAAGATCATATCTTTTTAAAGGCTTTTCCTCATTCTCTAGAGGGAGTGGCAAAAGATTGGCTATACTACCTTGGTCCCAGGTCCATTTTCAGCTGGGATGACCATAAGAGGGTGTTCTTGGAGAAATTCTTCCCTGCATCTAGGACCACTACCATCAGAAAAGACATTTCAGGCATCAGGCAACTTAGTGGAGATTCAAGAAATTGTGTGCAAGTTGCCCTCATCACCAGATTTTTGAGCAACTCCTTCTTCAATATTTCTATGAGGGACTTAGCAACATGGAGAGGAGTATGATTGATGCTGCCAGTGGTGGAGCCCTTGGTGATATGACTCCTGCTGAGGCTAGGAATTTGATTGAGAAGATGGCTTCTAACTCCCAACAATTCAGTGCAAGAAATGATGCTATTGTCCTTAGAGGAGTCCATGAGGTGGCCATGGATTCATCTTCATCTGCTGGAAATAAAAAGCTTGAGGGAAAACTTGATGCCTTGGTCAACCTAGTAACTTAGCTTGCCATGAATCAGAAATCTGCACCTGTTGCAAGAGGCTGTGGTCTATGTTCTTTTGCAGATCACCATACAGATCTTTGTCCTTCTTTGCAGCAATCTAGAGTCAATGAGCATCCTTAAGCTTATGCTGTAAACATTTATAATAGACCTCCTCAGCAGCAAAACCAACAACAGTAGAATAATTATGACCTTTTAAGCAACAAATACAATCCAGGTTGGAGGAATCATCCAAATCTGAGATGGACAAGTCCTCCACAACAACAACAACAACCTGTCTCTCCTTTCCAAAATGTTGTTGGTCCAAGCAAGCCATATGTTCCTCCTCTAATACAGCAGCAGTCACAACAAAGACAACAAGCAACCGAGGCTCCTCCTCAACCTTCCTTAGAAGAGTTAGTGAGGCAAATGACCATCCAAAATATGCAATTTCAGCAAGAGACAAGAGCCTTCATTCAGAGTTAGACAAATCAGATGGGGCAGATGACTACTCAGTTGAACCAAGCTCAGTCCCAAAATTCTGACAAATTGCCTTCACAAACTGTGCAGAATCCGAAAAATGTGAGTGCCATCACCTTGAGGTCTGGCAACCAAATTCAAGTGCCTGCACCAGTAGCAGCACCTGCACCTGAACCTGTCAAGCTTCATTCTACACCAGAAAAAGAGGATGAGATAATTGCATAAAAGAGAAAGCTTCCTAACAAAAATTTTCATGCAGGTGGACCTTCTTCTAGTAATTCTGACTTACCGTAGCTCCCTATCCCTCTTCCATTCCCACCTAGAGCAATTCCAAACAAAAAAAATGGAAGAAGCGGAAAAGGAGATCTTGGAGACCTTCAGGAAAGTAGAGGTAAGCATACCTCTGCTAGGTGCTGTGGCATCCCCAAAATAATGACTGGTTAAATAGTAATGATTTAATTAACAAAAACCATGGTAAATTTTTTTTTCTTCTTTTTCTTTTTCATTTCTTTCTCTTTTCACCATATCAAGGCTTAGAAGGAAAATCCTCACTATAGAGTCCTGAATGGCCAGTTCACAACTCTATTCGGAGTCATTTCTTTCTTACCGCTCATAATCTCTAAACTATTTTGCTGTTTCAAAAGGAAGAATGTACCAGCCATTACTTTAGGTCGTCACGTGAAAATAAAAGAATAAAATATGGTCGATAAACTCTTTTACAAATAAATTTGCTAATGCTTTCATTTCGAGTAACAAGATTGATCATAAATACATTCATCATTTAAAGCTGTCCAAAATATGGGAGTTTTACAAAATACATAGTGTCATCCAGAGCAAAGGTGTCCACAGTGATGGCTTCAGCCACATGTATACAATCATCAAATTCCTATACATTAGGTCTACCTATACAAAAACAAAAGAGTAATCCTAACAGTCAGTCCTAGATACACCCGCCCTCAAAAAGTATATAAAACTAGTCCATGGAACTGTCCGCTATGATGAAGAGCCTCCACTGGTCGCCATCTCTCTCGGGCCACTATCCTCCGTAGAGTCTGCCTCAGATGCCGACATGACTTCCTCGGGAGAATCCACCTCAAGAAGTGGGTCCTCATCGCCCTCTAGAAAGTCAAGAGCATCCACAACAGGCTCACGAGATAGCTCCTCGGGATCCTCCTCAGGGTCTTCCTCGGATGACGTCACCTCGATCACTTAGACTGGCTCCACTAGACGATATGGTGTAGGCGTGGGTAGTATCCACTCCACAGTGCGCTGAAGCGTGCGCACGGGTTCATCTGGATGCACCAAAGAAGTCGTCGTAAATCGAATAGTGCCCCGAAATCGGCACCTCGTGTTGCCTTCGAGGGTCTCCCAGGCTCCCTCTAGGCACTCCATCTCTACTCGATCATGGATTAGCTGCGCCGCCATCACGATCTACAAGGAAGAAAAGAAAGGGGTAGACTCTTTCACAAGAATCTAACTATGCCGCAACACAATTCGTCTCATAGCCACTACATGCAAGTAAAAGGGGTATCTTAAGGCTTTTCATCTCTGGTAATCGATTACACAGCCTTGGTAATCGATTACCAGTGGCCAAACTCGAATCACACAGCTTCAGGACAGAAAAACCTGAAAAAGGCACTATGTAATCGATTACACATACCTGGTAATCGATTACCAGTGACCCATTCCTCAGTGTAATCGATTACACAGACTGGTAATCGATTACTAGAGGCCTCCACAACCTGCTACCTTCATTTCTAAGCCTGATAATCGATTACACCCCCTGGTAATCGATTACCAGAGACCATCTTAGTCTCCTGTCTTCATTTTTAAGCCTTGTAATCGATTACCAACCCTTGGTAATCGATTACCAGAGGCCATAACCCACATATCAATCAAAGTTCACAGCTGGCCAGCCACCACAAGCCTCCTTGCTTTGTGGTCTTTGTTCCTTTTATCTGTTGACTGCCAGGAGCTCGCCTGTTTAGGTACATCACAGGTTCTCACTGACTGACTATGCCCGGGTTGGGTCGGGATTGGTCAAGCTTGGTTTTGGGCAATAGCACCCCACCTGACGTCCCCAAGGTCTCCTGACCCCCACGACATATCTCCAGGTACCACTCTATGGTCAACGAATAAAAGCAGGAAGTTTCACCCTTCTACACTTCCTCATCTCAAGCTTGTAGGATTATGGGGCACCCATCACATGTGGTACTAGGTGGCAGTCGGGCGATGGTGCACAACAAGTTTTCCACATCCTCAAATCGCGCATAAATCCACCATCCCCTGTCGCCCACCTCCAACTGAGCTCACGTACTCCCACGTAGCCCATATCCTCGTTTCTCTCAACACCGGGTCCCCATCAATCCTCCCAAGCTTCCCCAACATCCAAGTAAAAAAACATTCAAAAAGCACAAACTATCACAGCCAAGAAAATAGAGCAAAGGCAGAAAACTCTGCCAAAACACCAACCGAAATCACAGCTTTTCTCACTTAAAGACCCCAGTAACAATTCCTTCGATCCAATTCGTTAACCGTTGGATCGACTCCAAAATTTTACTGGAAGTCTCTATTACATAAGCCTACATTTTGACCGTTGGGATCTACTAGCAAACATCCAGAACGCATTCTGCACTACTCTTTCCACAGCCAATCACACACAAGCATTTTTCTGCACAAAGCCAAAATCCTGCTGCACCTATTTTGACAGCAAAATTCTGCATAAGTGCAGATTTCGAAAATCACACTTCCCCTCATCCAATCTTGCCCAAATCAATTCCTACAAGTCCCAAATCATGTATCAATCATGTCTAACCCAAAGTCAAGCTTCAAAACACAGCAACACAGAATCTAGGTGTCCCATACCCCTCAATTCAATGGGTTTTCTAGGTTTGAGAAGTGAAATTGGGGATGAGGTAGATTTGAATCAAACTCTCACCTCACACAAGTCTATAACATCAATTTAAACTTGTTCAAACTGGATTTACACCTAAAATTTCATCGAATCAAAATTTGACTCTTCAACACCCAAATTTACCCTAGAAATGGCTCTTTGTTCACTTTAATCATTTGTTTTTCTCTCTAGCACAACCTAACCTTTCTCATAAGTCCTAAATGGTATTTCAAGCTAAGATTAACTCACTCTAACCTCTAAATACTACCAATTCCAGATTTTGCCTTCCAGCCCTCAAAAATTCACTATTTTTCCACTCCTAACACCACATTCTCACTTTCTAACCCTAGGTTAATTCTACCCTTCATCTCTAACAGTTTTCCATAATCAATTTCAGCACATGAACATCACAAGCATTATCATAAAAACCCTAAAACAGAATGGGTATGTTTAACTCATCCAAACATGGCAATTTCAACATGCTTTCCACAAATTTCTTCACAAATAATCATCATAAAGCAGAAACCTAGCAAGACTACCCATCATATCTCCCAAAACCCCATACCCACGAAAATCAAGAGAGAAAGAAGTCCACCCAAACCTGAAATTTTGAAGTCCCACTCATAGACACGCACTTCACGACTCCGAAAATGCCCTCCTTTCGCGATTTGGAGCAGAAATGGGCACCAAAGGTTGAAGCTTTGTTTGGAGCTTCAATGGAGAATGAGGGAGAAAGAAAGGCAACGTGAGGGAGAGAGGAAAAGGCTTCTGAAAAATGTGGGGCTGAGTGAGGAGAGAGAGAGTTGCTTTTTAATTTTAAAAAGGCTTTTTCCTCATTTCTTATTATTTTATTATAAACTATGCCACATGTCTCCATTTGAGTGGAGCAAAAAGGGCCCACTTTCTCTTTTGATTGTGACCCATACTCAGCCACAAAAAGTGAGAAAATCCTGACCTTTGAAACGCTAAAATCCTGCCTCGTTTTGCGTGCCATTTCTCTGGTTCCAATTCCTCGCGTTTCTCTGCATCCGTCGGGGCCAGTTTTCGAAAGTAAGCAATATATATATCAAAACGCTCAGAATAAAACCCCGAGCGTGGTTTAGAGGTTGGTTTCGTTAAATTGTAAGTCTCACGTAAAACGATGATTTTTAAACTAATTAATTAAGAATTAACCCATAACCTCCCAGTTATGGATTTCTCTCCCTTAATTAGCCTAACCCGCGTATCTTGCCCCCGCTATTCCTACTTATACCAAGAACATATATGCATATACACTGAATAATAATTATATATATATAATCATTCAAAATACATCGTTTCCCAAAATTCCGGGTAGAAATTTCTAGGATGTTGCAGATGCCATCAAGCAGATTCCAAGATATGCCAAGTTTCTAAAGGAGCTGTGCACCCACAAAAAGAAGCTCAAAGGCAATGAAAGGATTAGCATGGGCAGAAATGTGTCAGCATTGATAGGTAAATTTGTTCCTCACATTCCTGAGAAATGTAAGGACCCAGGTACTTTCTGTATACCTTGCATTATTGGGAACAGTAAATTTGAGAATGCCATGCTAGATCTAGGAGCATCAATTAGTGTCATGCCTCTGTTCATTTTCAATTCTTTATCTCTTGGACCTTTGCAATCTACAGATGTGGTGATTCATTTGGCAAATAGAAGTGTTGCTTACCCCGCAGGTTTCATAGAGGATGTGATGGTTTGGGTTGGTGAACTTATTTTTCCTGTTGATTTTTATGTTCTTAATACGGAAGAGGGATTTTCCCATGGTTCAGTTCCAATTATTTTAGGCAGGCCATTTATGAAAGCAGCCCGAACCAAGATAGATGTTTATGCTGACACATTGTCTACGGAATTTGGTGATATTGTTGTTCATTTTAATATTCTTGATGCCATGAAACTTCCATATGAGGATCATTTTATTTTTCGTGCTGAGATAATTGATCAGATTGTTGATGATTATATGTTTGATTTTGATTCTGTTCTTCATGGTAGGAAACATCCATTTTTATCTGATCTACATACTTGTCATTCCTTATGCATTGAATCTGAATCTGAGTTTGAATTTGATCCTGTATCTGATTTTTATGCTGAGAATGAATCTGAATTTGAGTCTGGTTCTTATTTTCTGGGTGTTGTACCTCTTAATGTTGATTTTTTAGAGTCAGAATGCACTAACCATGTTGTGGGAAGTACATATACTTCTGACTTACTTTATGAGGTACAGGCTGAGGAACCTTCTTCTTCTCCTACCCTGGTTCCTCCCACTGTTCAGCCACCACCCACACCAGAGTTGAAGCCATTACCAGCAACCCTCAAATATGCTTACTTGGAGGACAAGGAAAAATTTCTAGTGATCATCTCTGCCTCCCTTGCTACTGAGCAAGAGGAGAAGTTGTTGCTAGTTCTGAAGAAGCACAAGAAAGCCATTGGATGGACTTTGGCAGACATTCCTGGTATTAGCCCATCTACCTGCATGCATAAGATACTTTTAGAGGATGGAGCTAAGCCAGTGAGGTAGCCACAGTGGCGACTCAACCCCGTCATTCTAGATGTGGTGAAAAAAGGAGGTGACCAAGCTCTTACAAGATGGAATCATCTACCCCATTTCTGATAGCCAGTGGGTGAGTCAGTCCAAGTGGTTCCTAAGAAGACAGGCCTCAGAGTAATTAAGAATGAAAGGGAAGAGCTTATCCCTACAAGAGTGCAGAACAGCTGGCGAGTCTTATTGATCAAATTTTCCCCTGCCATTCATTGATCAAATGCTTGAGCGCTTGGCAGGTAAGTCTTATTACTATTTTCTTGATTGATTTTCTGGTTATTTACAAATTCATATTGCTCCTGAGGATCAAGAAAAGAACACATTCACCTGTCCCTTTGGCACTTTTGCCTATAGGAGGATGCCCTTTGGCCTATGCAACGCCCCTGGTACCTTCCAGCGGTGTATGCCTAGCATTTTCAGTGACTTTTTAGAGAGTTGCATAGAGGTATTTATGGATGATTTTACTGTTTATGGATCCTCTTTTGATACATGTTTGGATAGTCTGGATAGAGTTCTTAGTAGATGCATTGAAACTAACATTGTGCTGAATTTGGAAAAATATCACTTCATGGTAGAACAAGGTATAGTTTTAGGGCATATCATTTCCAATAAGGGCGTAGAGGTAGACCCTGCAAAAATAGCTGTTATTTCATAATTGCCTTATCCCTTTTGCGTGCGAGAGGTTCGTTCTTTTCTTTGTCATGCAAGGTTTTATAGGCGTTTTATCAAGGACTTTAGCAAAGTGGCCCTTCCACTATCCAATCTGCTGCAAAAGGAGGTGGAGTTTGATTTTGATGACCGGTGCAAAGAGGCTTTTGATTGGCTCAAGCGTGCGGTGACTACCACCCCTATCATTTAGGCTCCTGATTGGACAGCCCCATTTGAGCTAATGTACGATGCATCCAATTACGCATTGGGGGATGTCCTTGCTCAAAAGATTGACAAGCTGCCTCGGGTAATCTACTATGCTTCCAGAACTTTGGATGCTGCCCAAGCAAATTACACTACCACAGAGAAGGAACTATTAGCGATAGTTTTTGCTCTTGAGAAATTTTGTTCATATTTACTTGGTACTCGTGTTATTGTTTATATTGACCATGCAGCTCTGAAGTACCTGTTAAAGAAGGCTGAATCAAAGCCTAGATTGATCAGGTGGATGCTTTGGCTCCAAGAGTTTGATTTGGAAATCCGTGATTGGAGCGGTACACAGAACCTCGTGGCTGACCATCTAAGTAGGATTGAGCACGTGTCTGAGGACTCACCCATTCGGGATGATTTTTCGGATGACCATTTGTACATTCTGTATGGTATTTCTGATTCCTTCCCACTCCCTAGTTTGCTAATATTGTGAATTATTTGGTTGCTTCTATTTTTCCTCCCTTAGCATCTAAAGCTCTAAATGATAAAATTAAGAGCGATGCTAAGCATTATATTTGGGATGACCCATATTTGTGGAAGTTGTGTAGTGACCAGGTTATTAGGAGATGCATTCTAGACCCTGAGATTGACTCAGTCCTGCAATTCTGTCATTCTTCAGCACCAGGTGGCTATCTTGGCATACAGAGGACAGCTCGCAAGGTGCTTGACTGTGGTTTCTATTGGCCCACCATCTTCAAGGAGGCGTGGAGAATCTGTTGCACTTGTGAGCCTTGTCAGAGAGCAGGTGGCTCACTTTCATGGAGACAACAAATGCCTCAACAACACATGTTATTCTGTGAGGTGTTTGATGTCTGGGGTATAGATTTTATGGGGCCTTTCCCTGTCTCTTTTGGTCTTTTTTATATTTTCCTTGCTGTTGATTATGTTTCAAAATGGATGGAAGCCAAACCCACCAGAACTAACGATGCTAAGGTTGTTGTGGATTTTGTTAGATCTAATCTGTTTTGCAGGTTTGGAGTCCCTAGAGCCATAATTAGTGATCAAGGCACCCATTTTTGTAACAGATCCATGTATGCCTTGCTCAAAAACTATGGGGTCGTGCACAAAATTTCCACACCTTACCACCTCCAAACTAATGGGCAGGCTGAGATTTCAAACAGGGAGATAAAAATGATCTTGGAGAAGATTGTGCAGCCGAACAGAAAAGATCGGAGCACCAGGCTGGATGATGCTCTTTGGGCACATAGGACTGCCTACAAAGCACCCATAGGAATGCCTCCTTATCGGGTTGTCTTTGGCAAGGCATGTCATCTTCCTGTAGAGATAGAGCACAAAGCCTACTGGGCAGTAAAGACCAACAACTTCTCTATTGATCAGACTGGAGAGGAAAGGAAGTTGCAACAAAGTGAGCTAGATGAGATCCGTTTAGAAGCCTATGAGAATTCCAAATTCTACAAGGAGAAGACCAAGAAGTTCCATGACAGTTTGATAGCTAAGAAGGACTTCATGGTTGGACAAAAAGTTTTATTGTATAACTCTAGGCTCAGACTGATGAGTGGTAAGTTGAGGTCAAAGTGGATTAGTCCTTTTGTGGTGACTAATGTTTTTCCTTATGGTACAGTTGAGATCAAAAGTGAATCCACAGATAAGAGCTTAAAGGTAAATTGACACTGGCTGAAACCATTCCTCACAAATCCCTCCTTGGTGGATGTAGTGGTGGAGGAGACCTCCTTACTTCACCCTATTTCTCTTTCGACATGACTTAGGGAGTTTTCTTTTTCTGTCTCCTTCTTTACTTTTATTGCACTTGTCCAAAATTGTTAATTATTCTAATTGCTCTTGATCCTATGATTGTGCTACATTGAGGACAATGTGTTGTTTAAGTGTGAGGGGGGGGGGGGGAATTGTTCTTTATTTGGGGTTTTCTAGTTTAATTTTGTTAGGTTTTCTAGGTTAATTTTGTTATTTTAGTTTTATGTTTTGTGTACAAGGTCCAAGAGATAAAGAATTGAAAATGGACAGAGGTATGACACTAACTGATGCTTCTAGATCTAGCATGGCATTCTCAAATTTACTGTTCCTAATAATGCAAGGTATACAAAAAGTACCTGGGTCCTTACATTTCTCAGGAATGTGAGGAACAAATTTAGCTATCAATGCTGACACATTTCTGCCCATGCTAATCCTTTCATTGCCTTTGAGCTTCCTTTTGTAGGTGCATAACTCCTTTAGAAACTTGGCACATCTTGGAATCTGCTTGATGACATCTAGCAGAGGTATGTTCACCTCTACTTTCCTAAAGGTCTCCAAGATCTCCTTTTCCGCTTCTTCCATTTTTTTGTTTGGAATTGCTCTAGGTGGGAATGGAAGAGGGATAGGCGGTTGCGGTAAGTCAGAATTACTAGAAGAAGGTCCACCTGCATGAAAATTTTTGTTAGGAAGCTTTCTTTTTTGTGCAACTATCTCATCCTCTTTGAATTTTGGGTTATGTACAGGTAATGAGAAATTGTTTTTGAAATAGGAGTTTCTTGGCATTTTGTGAATTGAAATCCTTGTTTTTCTCTACATGTCAAGTTAGTTTTGAAAGTTCGAATTGAAAGTAATAGATTTACCCTTGGTGAGAATTTGAGCCATCATCATCTATTTTATTCGGTGTGTTTTGCCCCATTGATTGCTTGCACAATAGTCTTGGCTTGACTCTTGTTGATACTTCTTGCTTCACATGCATGTTGGGAGATGATTTAGGCATTTTGTTCTTATAAGCCTCTAGCCAAATGAGCCTACCTTGAATTAATTCCTTCGATAGCCCCTTTGAGCCTATGTTCCCCTTTCTTTGTTTTGAAGCTCATTACAAGGTTTAAGTAAAAAACCATGATCTCACCCTACCCTTAAGGAATTTTAGAGCTTTGGAATTGTTTTGGGAATAAGTGCGGGGGGGTATGTTTCTGTCGCAACCTACCCTTTTGTGGGCAAGTGAGGCGGGGCTCACGGGTGCGTCTTCCAAAGGAGGAAAATGCGCGGAGTCGCCACCAACGTTTATTTGTGGAAAACGTCGGAAAAAGCAAAGGAAACTGGTCATAAAGAATATTCCAGATTCAGGAGTTGTATTTATGTTTGAGGAAGGTATTAGCACCTCTCACGTTTTTCCCAGAGGACAACAACCTTAAATTAGAATTGTGTAAAATTGTGTATCTAAACTTTTATTTCTTTTTTATTTTTGAGGTCGACAAAAGCGGAGCTCTTGCTCCTACGTACCCTCAATCGAAGAGGAAATCAGACCAACGTAGTTCTTTCTAAAGGGCGAATCAAGCGATTCTTTTTACTTGGAAGGTGGTACTTTTAAGGCCTTGGACCTTAAAATGACCCATTTTACTTGGTGAGAAAAACTGAGGTATCGAACCTTAAAATCCTTTTTAGTGATTTTTTGCGGACGAGCTTAACTTTGCGAGTTTGATTTTAGCCTTAGTTTCACTTTAGTTATTAGTCAATTAAATTAAGAAAGAGAAATCCCAAAGAGAAACGTCCGATTGATTTTTTTTTTTGGTTTATTTTACTAAAAGATATTTTTTGATTATTATATTATTATTTTACCTCTTTTTGGTTTTCAACGTGGTTACGGCATGACCAAACAGTCGGATTTCATTTTAACAGAAATTAATGGATATTACAAATCAAATGATCGGTGGAAATTTATTTTATTTTTTGATTAGGCGAGAAAATGACTTAAGTAAATGACTAAAGCACGTCAAAAGGTGGTACGAAAAGTAAATGAAACGAAAATAAAAGTACGCGAAACAAATGGGGACCACCAAGGGTACATAGAATGAATTGAAAAGTTCGAGACGAAGAACGAACAACGAACGATGAAGAACGGTTGAAAATCTTTGCGAAATCACGCACGGAAATGTTACGGAAACATTACGGAAGCGCCTCGGCTTGGATTTTCTTCACGGAAACAATTTTCCTCACTAATTTTAAGTGATTACGAAGTACCAGAAGGGCTGAACCGCTTTCTTCTTCACTCCTCCCACTATTTATAGGAAAATAGGGGAGGAGCTTGCCACCCAACTTGTCCAGGCGAGCCAGGTTGCTTCCTCCAGAAGCAACTGCCTTCTGGACGAACATCCTGGAAGGTCCAAGTGGGCCTGGTTGTTATTTGCACCCTTTTTTTACTAAATACACCCCCTTTGCTTTTGTTGGTGATTCTTTTTCCGTAATGTCACGAAATTTTACGAATTTCGTAACGATACTTGTTTTCTTTCCGTAAGGTTACGGAACCTTACGCGTCTTGTAATTTCTCCTTTTTTAGCTTTCAGAATGTTACGGAAAGTCACGGATTGTGTAACAATACTTCCTTTTGATTTCCGGCATGTAACGGAATTTCATGGATTGCGTAACAATGCTTCCTTTTGATTTTCGGCATGTCTCGGAACTTCACGTATTATGCAAAAAATGGTGCCAAGTACCTCAAAGCGGTCAACCGAAGGTTTCATGCCATCAAACAATAGTCCCCAGACGAAATTAGGGTATGACAGTTGCCCCTCTTTACTTACCTTTTATCGGAGATAAGAGGAAAGCAAATTTCGTCCGTCTTCGCTCTCTCTGTGATTAGTCTATGACGACTCTCGTCTCTCTTCTTTCTCTGCACAACACAAAACAAACACAAACAAAAGACAACAATAACATAATATATACATATACACATGTTTGGCGAAGGAACCGATCGGGAAAATAACAAAACAAACCACATTTCCCAGTCACCAGAGGCTCCACGCTTGATAACGGATAACACATGAACAGCGCTAGGCAATCAATTCATGGGGCTCCGAATAGGACGGTGGAGGATACACATACAGCGCTAGGCAATCAATTCGTGGGGCTCCAAATAAGATTTGAGGGTGGAGGATAGACGAACAGCGCTAGGCAATTAATTCGTGGGGCTCCAGACTCGATGGTGGAGGATGCATGAATGACAATCAATTCATGGGGCTCCGGATAAGATTTGAGGGTGGAGGATAGACGAATAGCGCTAGGCAATCAATTCGTGGGGCTCCAGACTTGATGGTGGAGGATGCATGAATGACAAACAACTCATGGGGCTCCGGATAAAATTTGAGGGTGGAGGATAGACGAACAGCGCTAGGCAATCAATTCGTGGGGCTCCAGACTTGATGGTGGAGGATGCATGAATGACAATCAATTCATGGGGCTCCGGATAAGATTTGAGGGTGGAGGATAGACGAACAACGCTAGGCATTCAATTCGTGGGGCTCCAGACTCGATGGTGGAGGATGCATGAATGACAAGCAATTCATGGGGCTTCGGATAAAATTGGAGGGTGGAGGATAGACGAACAGATCTAGGCAATCAATTCGTGGGGCTCCAGACTCGATGGTGGAGGATGCATGAATGACAAGCAATTCATGGGGCTCCGGATAAAATTTGAGGGTGGAGGATAGACGAACAGCGCTAGGCAATCAATTCGTGGGGCTCCAGACTCGATGGTGGAGGATGCATGAATGACAAGCAATTCATGGGGCTCCGGATAAAATTTAAGGGTGGAGGATAGACGAACAACGCTAGGCAATCAATTCGTGGGGCTCCAGACTCGATGGTTGAGGATGCTTGAATGACAAGCAATTCATGTGGCTCCGGATAAAATTTGAGGGTGGAGGATAGACGAACAGCGCTAGGCAATCA
Source organism: Glycine soja (assembly GCF_004193775.1). NCBI lineage: Eukaryota > Viridiplantae > Streptophyta > Magnoliopsida > Fabales > Fabaceae > Glycine > Glycine soja. The sequence goes on from NC_041004.1 coordinate 25,834,083, forward strand.
ATTTGTGGGGCTCCAGACTCGATGGTGGAGGATGCATGAATGACAAGCAATTCATGGGGCTCCGGATAAAATTTGAGGGTGGAGGATAGACGAACAGCACTAGGCAATCAATTCGTGGGGCTCCAGACTCGATGGTGGAGGATGCATGAATGACAAGCAATTCATGGGGCTCCGGATAAAATTTGAGGGTGGAGGATAGACGAACAGCGCTAGGCAATCAATTCGTGGGGCTCCAGACTCGATGGTGGAGGATGCATGAATGACAAGCAATTCATGGGGCTCCGGATAAAATTTAAGGGTGGAGGATAGACGAACAACGCTAGGCAATCAATTCGTGGGGCTCCAGACTCGATGGTTGAGGATGCTTGAATGACAAGCAATTCATGTGGCTCCGGATAAAATTTGAGGGTGGAGGATAGACGAACAGCGCTAGGCAATCAATTTGTGGGGCTCCAGACTCGATGGTGGAGGATGCATGAATGACAAGCAATTCATGGGGCTCCGGATAAAATTTGAGGGTGGAGGATAGACGAACAGCACTAGGCAATCAATTCGTGGGGCTCCAGACTCGATGGTGGAGGATGCATGAATGACAATCAATTCATGGGGCTCCGGATAAAATTTAAGGGTGGAGGATAGACGAACAACACTAGGCAATCAATTCGTGGGGCTCCAGACTCGATGGTTGAGGATGCTTGAATGACAAGCAATTCATGTGGCTCCGGATAAAATTTGAGGGTGGAGGATACACGAACAGCGCTAGGCAATCAATTTGTGGGGCTCCAGACTCGATGGTGGAGGATGCATGAATGACAAGCAATTCATGGGGCTCCGGATAAAATTTGAGGGTGGAGGATAGACGAACAGCGCTAGGCAATCAATTCGTGGGGCTCCAGACTCGATGGTGGAGGATGCATGAATGACAAGCAATTCATGGGGCTCCGGATAAAATTTAAGGGTGGAGGATAGACGAACAACGCTAGGCAATCAATTCGTGGGGCTCCAGACTCGATGGTTGAGGATGCTTGAATGACAAGCAATTCATGTGGCTCCGGATAAAATTTGAGGGTGGAGGATAGACGAACAGCGCTAGGCAATCAATTTGTGGGGCTCCAGACTCGATGGTGGAGGATGCATGAATGACAAGCAATTCATGGGGCTTCGGATAAGATTTGTTGGCAGGACCGAATGGTCCACCGGTTTTTTCCACCTAAAAGGTGAACACGCTTTAGCAAGGAAAAATAAATCATTCACGAGAGCAGCATATTTTAGAGAAACAATATACCCTTGCCAAAAGTAATTTTCCTTGTAACCGAAAATGAAGGGCAGGATGACAACATTTAGTTTTTAAATGAACATTCAGTGGATACATCGGGTCAAACTGAAACTGGGAATAAAATCACTCATAGTGTATAAAAACTCACACAGGCAAGTGTTTTACCCTAATCCCAAACCATAACTGCACCATGACTTTATTTTACAAATGATTTCCTATCGAACCAAAAGATCACACGCACGATCACGGATCAATAGGATTTTCTCGAGGGTAGTGTTTTTGGAGAGGAAGCTGGGTGTGTCGGTCTTTTCCTCTTTGTTTATATGGGGCGGGATATCGCCAGTCCAGAGCAACTTTGAATGGCAATCCCAAAGGAAGAACTACTTCAAAAATGGGTTTTCCTTTGCCGACAGTCATTTACCCTGCAGAAAATTTATCTGGTCAGAAGATCTTCTGTTTTCTTTCCTGGTTTCCTGTATTGATCGGGAATTATTCTGTTTTTCCTTCGATCTTTTTTCTTTTTACTTTCTTCCGATCTTCGATCGGGAATCCTTCTTTTCCTTTTCTTTTCTTTCTTTTCATTTCTTCCTTTCCGATCATTGATTAGGAATTCGGGTTTCAGCATTTGTTATTCGCTCTCCCTTGAGGAGATTCTGCTGTCCTTTTCTCCGGGGGAAAGGATGAGGATTCTTTTCATGGGCCAAGGTTCAAAGTAACTTAAGGTTGTGTCTCAACATGGTCTTTTCATCGCGCGAGCCCAATTTTGATATCTGGGGCAAAACAAATTCGCGTGTCAAGGTGTCGGTCTCGGGTTGAATTTCCATATTATTTCCATGAGGCACGCGTAACAATGATGATTTGGAAACAACGTGCAAAATTAGTCATGGCTACAGCTAGGTGGGTACTCAAGCATCCAGTTTATGGCATTGTGATACTAAGGCTTGGGATTTACATAAGTAGACCCAATATTTCCAAATTATGTTCTTTCATCGGTTCAACGAATCCATCCATTCTCATCTCGGTTATTCTGGAAAATAAACTCTTAGCGTCAGTCTCTTGTTTCCAAAAGATATGTTTGCTCTCTACAAATGATTAATGCTTCCTATGACCATAACATGCCGACCTTCGAGGTCTTTCTTTCCTTTTCTTTTTTTTTTTTGTTTCATTTTTTATGTTTGCAAAAACTATGCATCCATCGCCATCTATGAGAAAAGCTTTTCTTTGTACGCCTACATTCCTATACACGACAAACTTGTTTTGTATACACACGCATTAAAAACTCTTTCTCTTTATATCAACACGGTCTATATAAAAACTCTATTCCTGTTCAAAAACTTCTTTTTCATTTTTCAACATACACTCGTGGTTTATACAAAAATTTCTTTATATACACTCATTTCTCACACACAATAATTTCTTTTCACACACAAAATCTTTCCATACACTTTTTACATATAAAAACTCTTTTCTTTTCTTCATATATAGACACGACATTTGTTCACAATGCCTCTTTCTTTTTCTACTCTTGGTGTTATCATGATTTTTGTTCGTTTTATTCTTAGGACGATGTTCCTAAAGGAAAACCCTACAAGGTTCCGGAATTTCAACAAACATTATCGACGATAACGAAGTAAGCACTAATGCAACAGTCCAAACAAAATGTATGCACAAAACAAAAGATGATCGAAAAAACAAAACAAACGTTAGTCCCTCAAGTCATAGAAACAAGATAACATACAAATGATAATTGATGGAACATACGAATTTGGGGATCCCACGGTCATGTGGCTCCGCATGCCACCGGACTCTTGGGTCACGGTAACAAAAGGTGGGGTGGTCGACAAAAGCAGGGCTTTTGCTCCTACGTATCCTCAATTTGTGATGAAGAACTCAGACCTACGTAGTTCTTGATAACTGTGAGACTAAAATAGTCTCGATGTTTTCTTCACTAAAATGCGAACATGCTTTAGTAAAGAAACAAAATTTCCAGCTGATCGGAGCAATATATGCTTTTTTGGATGAAAAACAACGTGTCTATCAGGGAAGGAGAGTATGCTGATGAAATTTTTCTCATAACCATGAATGAGATTTTGGATGTTAGCATTTCATTTCTAAATGACCATTTAGAGGAAATACTGGGTCCAACAAAAATAGAAGAAAATCACTCAAAGTGTTTCAATCTCACACATATAAGTGTTTTATCCTAATTCCGAACCATAGATATGTCATGACTTGATTTTGCAAATCATTTCCTATCAAATCAAAGATTACATGCGTGATCATGGATCAATAGGACTTTTTCTTGGGAATGGTTTGTTTTCTTGGTGGGAAATTTGGCTTTGAGTGTTTTTGGCCTTTTTCTTTTTTTGTTTTTGTTTAGTGTGAGGTGAACAAGTCACCGACGCACAGGATTTTGGTTGGAAATCAAAGGGAGAGGGCCACTTTAGGTCGTGGTTTCCTTTCTTTTTTTTTCGTTTACTTGGTGACAATTCTGTATTGTTCAGATATTGTCTGGTCCAAAGACCTTTCTGGATGTTTCTTCTATTTTCTTCTGATCTTTGATCGAGAACTTTCTTTCTTTTTTTTGCTTTCTCCCACTCTTTGATTGGAAATTTTCCTTTTCTCTTTTTTTTTTTTTTTGTTTTCTTCTGACGGCAAGGATTGACATTTTCACCTTGGGTCAAGGTTTATGATAAGTTGGGATTTTGGCTCAAGGCTTGTAGAACGGCTGGTCATGATATATGTCAGGGTTTGGCCAGCGGTTCGGGGATAAAGGGGATGTCCCACATTATTTCCATGATACATATTCAACAATAATGATTTGGAAATTTTATGCAAAACTGGTCATGCATGCACCTATGTGGACACTCAAGTGTCAAATTTTTATGGTCATGTGATGCTAGGGCTTAGGATTCATTTCCTCTATTTAAGTCAACCCAATGTTTCCAAAATATGTTCTTTTATCAATTTGTGCATTCATCCGAGTCTATTTTGGGTGTTCGGGAAAATTCTCACAGCATTCTCCCTTCAGGTGTATACACACATTTTTTCAAAAACTGATTATGATCAGTGAATTTTTTCGAAGAAAAGTTGGAAGTTAAAATGTAGTAACTAGGAAGTGATCCTAGGTCGTTTCCCAACGAGCAGTGACAAGCCAAATATTCATAATATACTTGCAGTAACAGTAACAGTAACGATGGGGGGGGGGTTGTTTGCTTTTGTAAATTAAACAGCGAATATATGTGAATTAGAAAATATTAGAATTAAAACACGTTGCTTCCCCTTGATTCACAAGCAAGTCTCTTATCCTAGGTTACGAGAGTTTATCCTTTATCAGTTTAACCACTTAATCCAACCCTAAATTAAATTACTAAGCGAAATTCAACATAAGGCATTCATTATGTGATTAAGCATCACATACACCAATTACTCATAAACGATCATTAAGCATGAACGTAAATTAAGCGCAGAGACAATTAATCAAGCACTAAGCATGCATGAATTAAAAGCAACAAATTCAAAGTAATTAGTGAAGAGGAAAAACTAAACAGAATTTAACAGTAATAATAGAACCTCAAAGAGAACTGTGCTTGATCCTCAAGGGAAAACAACGCTGCGGACTTAGCCTTCCATTAATCAAATAGAGAATGAAATTTTATTGATAAAACTAAAAGTCTGAACTGGAATTGTAAAAAAAAACGAAAATAAAAGAGAAAGAGAAGAGAGACTAAAACTAAAAACGAAAAATAGAAGAGAGAGAGGAGAGAGAGAGAGTCTCCCGCGAGGGAGAGAGGGAGCCCCTTAAACTAGAACCTTGGTGCTGTTATATAGTTTTTTTCAGCCCTAAAGCTTACAAATCTGTTTTAAATCCAGGCCCATAAATAAATTAAATTCAAATCTAGATAAGATAAGATAAGATCTAGATTAAATAATATCTAGATGAGAAATTCAAATCTAGATAAGATAAGATCTAGATTAAATAATATCTAGATGAGATCAAATCTAAATAATATCTAGATAAGATAAAGATAAGATAAGATCTAATTTTGTAGAATAAAATAGTCTGCCCTCTTCAAGTCCAAGCTCAATTCTGGATTCAAGCCCAATGCTTCATTAATTCCTGAAATTAGATTAAAAAACATCAAATTAGCTGAATGGGCCCAAATAATAAAACTGCCTAATAAATTTGACAATTGAGACTAATCAGTATTTAAAATGGGGCAAAAAGGGTTAAGAAATAGGAGAAAATGATGGCACATCAGTTATCTCTTTCAAAAGCATGTTGGTTTTTTAGCTAGACAACTTATTTTCTATTTTATCTTTCTTCCTTTTTTATCATTTGTTTATTTTTTTTTCTTGTTTGTTTTTGTTTTCCTTTTTTTTCATGAGGTATTTTGCTACCTAAACATGTGTATATTTTTGTGTGGTATTTTTGCTATATACATGCATATCCAAGGCATCTTGCTACCAAAACATACATACATACATACATATATATATATATATATATATATATATATATATATATATATATATATATATATATTGTGAGGTATGACTACCTTCCGAGCTTGTGCTTGTTTTATTTAAATTCCTAGGATCATGAGCCACTAGGTGTGTCCTACGATGACTTGAGAAACAAAAGGTGATCAAATAACAAGCAGAAACTTAAAAGTTAGTAGGTTGCCTCCTAGTAGCGCTTCTTCAACGTCTTGAGCTGGACGCCTTATGACTTGTCGGTCACAGTCCTAGTACTTTGCTTATCTTTGGCTTTGGACTTGGTCGCCTGCTGGTCGGCCATGGGTCGTAGGCAACACACTAACCTTTTTGTGGATGAACTGAGGGGCTTTGGAGGTGGCGGCAGTGCGTCTGTTGTCCGCTGCCGCCCATCCCCAGGCTACTGTGGTGTCTTGCCCTACGCCTACCTGGGGGCGCAGTACTTCTTGATGAAAGTTCGATTAGTAGGGGGCCTGATGACCTTGTTGGGGGCGACGGGCGTTTCGTAGAACTGACAAAGGCCCGTAATCAGAGCTAGAAACCCTAGGACCCTGTTGGACTTCTTCGGGTCCACTGGGTGTCTTGCGGGCGCGATCCCTGCAAACAATAGATGACATCAGAAATCAGTTGAACGATGTGCATACTTACCTATGTCATGATGGCGTGACCTTGCTGGGGGGACGAGCACCCTGTAGGACCGACAGAGGCCCGTAACTCGAGCTGGAAACCCCAAGGCCCTGTTGGACTTCTCTGGGTTCACTGAGTGTCTTTGTGGGTGCGATTCCTGCGAACAATAGATGGTATCAGAAATCAGCTGAACGAAGTGCTTACTTACCTATGTCACGATGGCATGACCTTGCTGGGGGGACGGGCACCCTGTAGGACTGACAGAGGCCCGTAACCAGAGCTTGAAACCCCAGGGCCCTGTTGGGCTCCTCCGGGTCCACTAGGTGTCTTCTGGGCGCTACCCTTGCAAATAATAGATGACATCAGAAATCAGTTGAGGGATGTGCATACTTACCTATGTCGGGATGAAACAGACCAACCGATACTTTCGCAGGGGGAGATCGGCATTGCGGTCGCCGGGTGGAATGTTGCTAACTAGCAATGTCATCCATATCTGTGTAAGAGTGGTCATGTTGGTGCGCATGACCCGCACTCGTCTCTTTGCAACGGCACGGGTGAAATCTTGCCCCAGTATGCATAGTAGCTGCGTGATAGCCTCCCTCTCTGGTTGTGCTCGCACAGTTGGTCACCCTTCAATATCAGGGGGTGGCCTAGGAACTCATAAAAGGAAACTACTGGCCCCATAACCGGGAGCGCAAGTCTCGGTTAATCATTTAAGGGCAAAGGACCATAAATTCTCTTAAGGCGCAGATGTGGAGCCCTCTGAAAGTGAGGATGTGTAGCCCTCTAAAGGCGAGGACGTACAACCCTCTGAAGGCGAGGGCGTGTAGCCTTTTGATGGCGAGGGCGTGTAGCCCTCTGAAGGTGAGGGCGTGCAGCCCTCTGAAGGTGAGGACGTGTAGTCCTTTGATGGCGAGGGCGTGCAGCCCTCTGAAGGTGAGGACGTGTAGTCCTCTGAAGGTGAGGACGTGTAGTCCTCTGAAGATGAGGATGTTTGGTCCTCTGAAGGTGAGGACGTGCAGTCCTCTGAAGGCGAGGGCGTGTAGCCCTCTGAAGTTGAGCACGTGTAGTCCTCTAAAGGTAAGGGTGTGTAGCCTTACGAAGGCGAAGGCGAGGACGTGTTGTCCTCTGAAGGCGAGGATGTGTAGTCCTTTGAAGGTGAGGACATGTAGTCCTCGGAAGGTGAGGGCGTGTTGTCCTCTGAAGGTGAGGACGTGTAGTCCTCTAAAGGCGAGGGCGTGTAGTCCTTTAAAGGTGAGGGTGTGTATCCCTATGAAGGCGAAGGCGAGGACGTGTTGTCGTCTGAAGGCGAGGACGTGTAGTCCTCTGAAGGTGAGGACATGTAGTCCTCAGAAGGTGAGGGTGTGTTGTCCTCTAAAGGTGATAGGTACTAGTACCCAAGGGTTCACCCTTATGAGAAAGCAAGAGATCGACTCATCGAGAGGGCCGGTCATCCCAAATCCACACGATTGGATATTAGATGTAGGAAATCTATGCAGTTGACATGATTTTTAGGGATGCAGATGCATGCAACCTTTGTCTTGAAATGCGGTAAATGCAGACTTCATATGAAACAATGCAATGTAATGGAAAGTTGTGCAATGTTCACGACATTCTTTCCCTATTTTGTGATTTTGATTTTGATTTGATTTTTTTTGGAAAACACAGATTGACTGTCCTTTTGAAAGAGGTGATAGTCCATGCAACCTTATCCTATCTTTTGCAAATCTCTCCGGGAACTCCCTCAGAGTGTGTGTTCTGTTTGATTTAGTCACTTGACCATTTTGGAATGACGGCCATGGAGTCATTTGATGTTTAATCAATCCATTGAAATTCCAGAATATGTCCCCCTCTTTTTTCTGTTTAAAAACATCGACGGGTGAGAACTTTTGATCTGCCCCTATGTTCACTTGAGGCTCATGCATGATGCCCCTCATTGCCCCAGTGTAAGGCTTTGAGGTACCAATCGTCGTCTTTCGTCATGACCTTGTAGCAAGGAACCTATTGGGTGAGAACTTCTAATCTGCCCCTAGGTTCACTTAAGGTTTATGCATGGTGCCTTTCATTGCCCCAGTGTAAGGCTTTGAGGTACCAATCGTTGTCTTTCGTCATGACCTTGTAGCAAGGAACCTATTGGGTGAGAACTTCTAATCAACCCCTAGGTTCGTTTGAAGTTTATGCATGGTGCCTTTCATTGCCCCAGTGTAGGGCTTTGAGGTATCCATTTTTGTTTTCATAACCTTGTACCAAGGAAGAATAAAAGAGGCGGTTTGATTCTCGCAAAAAGAAGTTTTCAAGGACAAGAAATAGTTTGAAGGATTTTTTCAGTTGACGGATTAAGTCAAATGACTCCCATGTAGAAGCAAGATGTTTTGATGTTTTGATGATGCCAAAGGATCAAGTGCTTCTAATTTTATTCAAGACAAGAATCCAAGAATCCAAGAAAATCAAGATATATGATCAAGTTGATCTCTAGAATCTTAGGAAGAAGTTTCCTAATTGAAAAAGCAAAAGGTTTGGCCAAAGAATTCTATCTAAATCATTTTAAATTGAGATTTACTCTCTGGTAATCGATTACCAGCAGCTGAAAATGTTTGAAACAGTCACTAGAAATTTGAATTCAAAATTTATAAGGTGTAATTGATTACACATGGATGGTAATTGATCACCAGCAGTTTATTGAACGTTTTAATTCAAATTTTAAAGCCTGTAATGGATTACACAAGTCTTGTAATTGATTACCAGAGGGGATTTTCAGAAAATAATTTCCAAGAGTCACATCTATTCAAATGGTTTATGAATGGCCATCAAAGGTGACTAGGAAACACGAATTTAAAGAGAGTTTTCATTGCCCAAAAAGTTTTATCCTCTCAAAAGATTAAGAGTTTTTCTGAACTAAACTGTCTTATCCTCTCAGAAAGATTCCTTGGTCAACCGCTTGCATATTCAATAAGGAATTTTGATTGATCTTCATTGTACAATCTATCTCTTTTAAAAGAGATTTCTCCTTCTCTTCTTCTTATTTCTAAAAAGGGATTAAGAGACTGTGGGTCTCTTGTTGTAGAGGATTCCTGAACACAAGGGAAGGGTTGTCCCTGTGTGGTTCAGACTTTGTAAAAGGAGTTTTACAAAGAGAGTGGAAAATCTCAAGTGGGTTGCTTGAGGACTGGACTAGGCACGGGAAGTGGCCGAACCAGTATAAATCAAGTTTGCATTCCTCTCTTCCCTTAAGCTTCTTTTATTTATTGCTATTTATCTTTTGCTTTAAAGAAGTTTATTTAGAATTGTCTTTTGAGTAATTCATGTCAAGGGTGCATTGTTAATCCAAAAAGAGAGAGTGAAAGTTTAATTGGGGAATAGTCTTTGTATCTTAAATCAACCCCCCCTTCTTAAGATAACTGAGGCCATTTGTCCGACATCCTATTCTTGATAACTCACTTCTCTCTAAAAAGGCAAACTTTCCGGAATGATAAAATGAGGTCACATGAACGTTTTGGAAACACGGTCAATCAAATGCTTTTCTTTCTTTTTCTTTTTTAACCCTTTTTTTTATTTTGAAACTTATTTGTTTTGAACTTTACTCGTTGTTTTACGGCACCCCCACCAATGTTCAAGACGAGTAATTTCTGATTGAATAGTCTTGGAAGTTAGCACTCAGGAGCGCATGTTGCTCGAGCAAACAAACCGATGGCTTGCACCCACATTTCAGTGGAAGCAAAGATGTAATTACGAGAGGATGAGGGACAAAGATGTCAGATTTATCCATTTTATTTAGCATTGTAACTATGGATTACAATAATGGCATAAACTTGAAGATCCTGATGAGTCATTAGAGACATCTAACAATAGCTTTCAAAATTGCCCCATGTGTGGTGTCGCTTGTCAGTGTTAGGATTCAACAAGCGATTCTCCTCAAATTTCAGCCAGCCCACATCAATTAGACCTTGCACCTTACGCTTCAAGGCCCTACAATGCTCAAAGGAATGCCCCGGGGCTTCTCCATGATAAGCACATGTTGCGTTCAAGTCGTATCCTCGGAAAAATGGAGGTTGAGGAAACCTAGCAGGGTTTATGGCTACCATTGAATTATCGAGTAGATATGAGAGCAAGTCAGCATAGGACACCGAAATTAGGGTGAATTTATAGGCTTTTTCGCTGCAAAATTCATTTCTTGGTCAGTGTTTTGGTTCGAGCTAAAGGTGGTGTTCGTGATTGGAAGTGTGGTAGACAGGCTTTGTGGTTGATTTAGGGATGGCCTTTGTGAATGATTGGGTGGTGGGTAAGGAAATGGGTTGTTATTGGCTGAGTAATGACATTGTTGGGTTGGTGGGAAACTTGGCCATATAGGAATGGCAGTCACAACATGGGTTTCTCTCTTATTCTCACCCTCTTCATTTGCCCCAGTTTTCTCATTCGTCCAAGCACAATGACTAAATTTGCCTCTTTTCGGACCCACATCGATCCTTTCACTAGTGAAGACCAAATCCGCAAAGCTTGAAGGTGTGTAACCCACCATTTTCTATAATAGAACACTAGTAAAAAGTCTACTATCATTGTTATTATTTCTTTCTTCATCATTAAGGGAAACACTTGGGCTGCCAGATCCTTCCACCTTTGGATGTATTCTTTAAAAGATCCGTGCCCCCTTTTTTCACATGTTTTGTAGTTGCATCCTATCCGAAGACATTATACTGACACTGCCTAACGAAGGCAACCATTAGGTCCTTCCAAGAATGGACTCGGGATGGTTCCAAGTTAGTGTACCAGGTAACACCTACCCCAGTAAGACTTTCTTGGAAGGAATGTATCAGCAATTCCTCATCTTTTGCGTATGCCCCCATCTTCTGACAATACATCTTTAGATGGCTCTTGGGGCAAATAGTCTCCTTGTACTTGTTAAAGTCCAGCGCCTTGAACTTGGGAATGACCATGTTTGGGTACTAGGAACAACTCTTCTAGGTTAGCAAAGGCATAATCTTCACCTCCTTCAATGGCCCTGAGCCTTTCCTCTAGATGATCCAACTTTCCTATTCCTGCCATAGCATGAGGGTTTTCACTTGTTGTGGAATGCAAGAGGTGTAGTTGTGAGTGATACTGAGGGCCATCCAAAGTGCTTCGTAGGGGTATACCACCAACTGCTTGCCCTTCAGTGGTATATCCGAGGCAAGGCTCGAAGTCGGCTAGATTGTGGTGGGGAATTTCATGTGTCTCCCCCATGGTTTGAGAGGCATGTGCATGATAAAGTTTGAGGTTGTTGACTCTCAATGAGTATAGAAGTGGAGTTATTGACATTCTTATTGGGAGTGTGTGCCACATTGGGTGACGTATAGTTGAGAGGCAAGCCATATGGCGGGAAGGCGTGCTCGTTTTGAATTTGCACATCATGGGGGCTGCCCGTACTTCCCAAATCTATGCCTACCATATCTGAGGTGGGATGATTCATTTGGTTGATGCCGGATGGGGACGTCGGGCTCACCTTAGCAATAACGCTGGTAGTGGCAACCACAACCGCATTGGCTTCCATTATCTTCTTCATGCTCATCATGGCCTCCATCCTTGTGGCCATTTGCTCTTTCATGGCCTCCATGTCGGCCTTCATCTGCTCTTGCACCTCCTCTAATTTACCCATTACTCTAGCTCTAGCATGGGTTCGGTAAGGGCACCGTAAAACATGTTCTTTTCTTTTTTATAACAATGATTAAGTTCCTTTTTTTTTCAAGGAAAGAATGCAATGAACAATGCAACGAATGAACAACATGGATGTATGCGAATGATGCACAGTTGAAGTATTGTGAATTTTTACGCAGGATATGGGGTTGAATCAATTTAGATTTTCAACATGGTCCATGACATCTTCGTCAAGGTGAAACTGGAAGTAACAGGAACATCGACAGTCCTAAATGTGTTTGGCAGTAGACAAAGCAGTGATGTAACACGATCCATCTTTTGCCCCAATTTTTTGCAAGATGGTTACTTCCATACTTCAACTTGACTCGATGAACCTTTTCGTAAAAGCACGAGCTTGGTTCAACCCCATAACCCAGGTAATGGCAATTTTGATCGCCAATACTTCAACAACATTTCATAGGGATGAAAGACTGGGGAATACACATGCTATGCATGGATAATGCAATTATGAGATTGAGATGCCCGAAGAGACATCCTTTCTTAGTTAACCACGCATTAGGTACCATGCTCAATCACTTTGTTTTGTTGTTTTGTTTTTTTTTTAGAAATGGGTTTATGATCCCAACATGGTTGGCTCATGGTATCTAACACATGCAACTAAGAATGTAGTGTAAATTTTCACGCTTCCCCTTTTTTTGTTTTTTTTTTTGTTTTGTAGAGGAAAACGCAAGGATCATGCATGAGCAAACATGAAAACAAAAGGTATGCAATTTTTAGATCAAAAAGACAGTTGAACGCATATGCATGATGATGCAATGACTCATGCAAAATGTGAGGCTGGAATATGATAACGGACAAATGAAGGAACGATATGTTCATTATGATGCCATGAAGAGATGCTTATGCGATGCATGATATGAATGCATTTACAGACACGAGAGCCCGGAAAATTATCTCTTCTTACTTGCACTCTTAGGGGTGCAGTGCCCCATGTGTGTAGTTAAGAAGGTGATATGGATCTTCCGGCTTCCCATGACAAAAGATGAGACCAACATACAACGTGTGCGTGACGACATTATGTAGACGCGCAAAAGCATAAAACAGGGATGCAAAGAGTATGACAATATCCACAAATAATTATAAGCAAAGGCGTACATGACATTTAGGACTACATGCATGGCAGTGTTTAAAACGGCACACAGCGTGTTTGCTCCGTGCCCCTATTTTAGGGACCTATAGGATAATATCTAGGGGTCTCTAATAACTACTCCCAGCGATCCATATCTCACATGGCTGTTTTCTAGAGGTATCATCACTCAAGATAATAATATTATGGCGGTATGGGATACCAGCGACAACACATTATAAAGAGAGAAAGCTCTAGACGAGGTTTCACTATTATCAAGCAAGTCGGAGACCTAGCATGACCATAGATCCACCTCCACTCCTTAGATTTCAATGAACCCGAGTATAGGGCCCTCTTTTTTTACTCAAACCCGTGGGTGCTTAGAATGCAGTGTAAAAATGTGGAAAATACAACATTTATTATTTTTACACAGTTCAAGAAAAAACGCACACACAAAAGTTTCACAATTCCACACTTTCCTAAAATAGGCCTAACTCATAAAAATAGTCCCCAGTGGAGTCGCCAACTGTCGCAACCTACCCTTTTGCAAGCGAGCGAGGCGGGGCTCACGGGTGCGTCATCCAAAGGAGGAAAATGTGCGGAGTCACCACCAACGTTTATTTGTGGAAAACATCAGAAAAACCGAAGGAAACCGGTCATAAAGAATATTCCAGATTCGGGAGTTGTATTTACGTTTGAGGAAGGTATTAGCACCACTCACGTTTGTCCCAAAGGACAACAACCTTAAATTAGAATTGTGTGAAATTGTGTATCTAAACTTTTATTTCTTTTTTATTTTTGAGGTCGACAAAAGCGGGGCTCTTGCTCTTACGTACCCTCCATCAAAGAGGAAATTAGACCTACGTAGTTCTTTCTAAAAGGCGAATCAAAAGATTCTTTTTACTTGGAAGGTGGTCCTTTTAAGGCGTTGGACCTTAAAATGACCCATTTTACTTGGTGAGAAAAACTGAGGTATCGAACCTTAAAATCCTTTTTAGTGATTTTTTGCGGACGAGTTTGACTTTGCGAGTTGATTTTAGCCTTAGTTTCACTTTAGTTATTAGTCAATTCAATTAAGAAAGAGAAATCCCAAAGAGAAACGTCCGATTGATTTTTTTTGGTTTATTTTACTAAAAGATATTTTTTTATTATATTATTATTTTACCTCTTTTTGGTTTCCAACGTGGCTACGGCATGACCGAACAGTTGGATCTCATTTTAACAAAAATTAACGGATATTACAAATCAAATGATCGGTGGAAATTTATTTTATTTTTTGATTAAGCGAGAAAATGACTTAAGTAAATGACTAAAGCATGTCAAAAGGGGTACGGAAAGTAAATGAAACGAAAATAAAAGTACGCGGAACAAATGGGGACCACCAAGGGTACATACAATGAATTGAAAAGTTCGATTTCGGGAACTTACCGGTTGAAGACCGAAGAACGACGAAGAACAAACGACGAACGACGAATAACGGTTGAAAATCTTCACGAAATCACCCACGGAAACGTTACGGAAGCGCCTCGGCTTAGATTTTCTTCATGGAAACAATTTTCCTCACTAATTTTAAGTGATTACGAAGTAGCAGAAGGGCTGAACCCCTTTCTTCTTCACTCCTCCCTCTATTTATAGGAAAATAGAGGAGGAGCTTGCCACCCAGCTCTGCCAAGCCTGCCAGGTTGCTTCCTCTAGAAGCAATCACCTTCTAGAGGAACATCCTGGAAGGCCCAAGTGGGCCTGGTTGCTATTTGCACTCCATTTTTTTACTAAATACACCCCTTTGCTTTTTTTGGTGATTCTTTTTCCGTAACGTTACGAAACTTTACGAATTTCGTAACGATACTTGTTTTCTTTCCATAAGGTTACGGAACCTTACGGGTCATGTAATTTCTCCTTTTTTAGCTTTCGGAATATTACGGAAACTCACGGATTGCGTAACGATACTTCCTTTTGATTTCCGGCATGTTACGAAATTTCATGGATTGCGTAACAATGCTTCCTTTTGATTTCCGACATGTCTTAGAACTTCAATTATTGTGCAACAAAGGGTGCCAAGTACCTCGAAGCGGTCAACCAAAGGTTGCATGCCATCAAACAATAGTTCCCGGACGAAATTAGGGTATGACAGTTTCACTGGATAATATGTTTTTGTTGGCCATGCTTGATGATGTATTTTGGCCATGCTTGATGTATATACATATATTGCCTAATTGTTGCTTTATTTTTCAAATGCTTTCAAATGCTATTGTTCACGTTCAAAAAAAAAAACAAAAATAGAAAAAAAAACGAATGAAGTTGAATAAATGATGTCTTGGTTTGAAGACTTGGATTGGTTTGTGGACTTGGTTGATTTTGTTTTGAGTTTTCTTTTTATGCTGAATTTTTAATTTTGGTTTTGGGGTTTACTACTTTTTCTTACTTCCCACTTATTCCCCATTCCTCCTCTATTCCTTTGGGTTTTAGCTACTTATCCCATACTTTCCTCTACCTTATCCTTGGCCCCATTACAACCTTAAAAGACCTTTTGATCCTCATATACATGTGTTTGTGGTGTAGTTGTCAATTTTAGAGTCTTGCCAAGTCTATGTGGTGTTTGTTTTCATGGGTGCTCTGAGAGTAAACAGTAGTCTAGACACTTGAGAGATAAAGTGCATATCTTATGAGGCTTTATCACTTTTCATTCTTGAGCTGATTGACTATCTTGCCATGTTTGAGATGCTGCGATGATTTTCATGACTGTCTTGATTCTTTAACTCTCTACATGTTGGATGTTGCCCATTCCTGTGTTTGGTTGTTTCTCTTTAATGTCTTTGGATTTGTTTCTTGCTTTGCTTTTTTATTTTGCCCAGGAGTGCAAAAGGCTAAGTGTGGGGGGATTTGATGTGTCATTATTTTCTCCTATTTCTTAACCCTGTTTGTTACCATTTTAATTACTGATTAGCCTTAGTTGTCAAATTAACTATGCAATTTTATCATTTGGGCCTACTTGACTAATTTTGTGCTTTTAATTTAATTTCAGGAGAATTATAAGCAATTGGGCTTGAATCCGGAATTGGGCTTGAACTTGAAGAGAACAGAAAATTTTATTTTATCAAATCTTATCTTATCCAGGGTTTTAGTTTAAGGAGTTTTATTCGAAGAGGAGAATAATTCTAGGGTTTGAGAATTCCAGTTTTTACTGTTCACGTAGAATAAAATTCATTTTCTGCAATTTCGTTTATGCTTTAATCTACAATTTCGTTTCTGCTTCAATCTACAATTTCGTTTTCTATTGATTAATGGAAGGCTAAGTCTCCAGCGTTGTTTTCTCTTGAGGATCAAGCACAACTCTCTTTGAGGTTTTGTTATTACTATTGAATTCTGATCAGTTTTTCCTCTTCACCAATTACTCTGTATTTGTTGCTATTAATCCATGCATGCCTAGTGCTTGATTAATTGTCTCTGCGCTTAATTTACGTTCATGCTTAATGATCTATTTCGTTCATGATTAATTGGTGTATGTGTTGCTTAATCACATAATGACAACCTTATGTTAATTTTCGCTTAGTAATTTAATTTAGGGTTGGATTAAGTGGTTGGACTGATTAAGGATAAATTCTCGTGACCTAGGATAAGCGACTTGCTTGTGAATCAAGAGAAAACAACATGTTTTAATTATGTTATTTTCTAATTCAAATTTTTTTGCTGTTTAATTTACAAAAACAAACAACCCCCCCAATTCGTTACTGTTTTATTACTATATGTTATGAACGTTTGGTTGACCATTGCTTGTTGGGAGACGACCTAGGATCATTTCCTAGATACTGCATTTTTAATGTTTATTTGATTCGGGTACGGCCTCGATCAGGATTCAAGTGACTTTTATGGATAGGAAACTCAATTACATGTTGATTTCATGTTGGTTTCACCTATTAACTTTTAATCTCATTAAAAGATGATTTGTGATGTAAATGATCGGTCAAAACTCACTTTACAAGAAGAAAAGAGATTACTGATGGTACAAGAATGACATGAAGATGTGCAAAGCAACAAAGAGGACCCCTAAGGGTGCATAAATTGTATCCAAATCCTTAACATAAATACTAACCGGATGACGAATGAAGAACACTGAATGAAGAACATTGTAGAAGTCAATTACAGCCGCAAATCGGTAGCGCCTCGGCCTTGGTTTTCTCTTCTTTCTTCTTCTTCTCTTCAAATTTCACTGAAACCTTTCAATGTTTGAAAGCTGAACCCTTTCTTCAACCCCACTCATGCCTATTTATAGGAAATGAAGGGGTTTGGTTGATCTATAGCTCACCACGATGAGCTAGAGCTCGCCCAGGCGAGCTAATGCTTCAACCTGAAGTAACCTTGCTCGCCTAGGCTGTGGAAGCAATGCTTTCCAAGATTATTTTGATGATGCCAAAGACTCAAGTCAAGAATCAAGAGTCAAGCAAGTTTCAAGAATCAAAGAGTCATTCAATGAAAGCAAGTTTCAAGAATCAAAGAGTCATTCAATCAAGATTGAAGATTAAAGTGAAGACTCAATTAAGATAAGTATTAAAAGAAATTTTCAAAATATTGAATAGCACAATTTTGTTCAAGAGAATTTTTCAAAGAAAAATCTTTTACCAAGAGTTTTACTCTCTGGTATTCGATTACTAGAAGGCAGTAATCGATTACCAGTAGCCAACATTCTTTTCAAACTGATTTACAAAGCTGTAATCGATTACCATAATCATGTAATCGATTACCAATGTTTTAAAACGTTAGATTTCAAATTTCAAGAGTCACAACTTGTGATAAAACTTTTTCAAATCATTTCAAACTTGTGTGTAATCGATTACACAATACTTGTAATCGATTACCAATGTTTCTAAAAATTGGTTTTCAAATTTAAACATGAATTTGATGTGTAATCAATTACACTACAATGGTAATCGATTACCAGTCACTTATTTTGAAAAATAAATTACCAAAAGTCACAATTCTTAAACTGACTTGTTTCTGAAGATTTTTCCAAAAGTCACAACCTTTAAGTGACTAGTTTTCAAAAGAGTCACAACTTTTAAAGTGACTAGTTTTCAAAAGAGTCACAACTTTTAAAAAGTGACTAGTTTTGAAGAAATTGCCAAGAGCCACAACTTGTAACTTGTTTTTTCTAGAGTCATCAAATGACTATAAAAATGTGGCCATGGCACGAATTTTAAAGAGAGAATTTTCAGATTTCTTTCATTCATTGAAAGCATCTTTCTAAGAGTTTTTGTTCAATATTTTCTTTATTCAAGAAAAGTTCATTGGCCAAAAACTTGTGCTATTCTTCTTCTTCATTCCTTCTCTCTCTTGCCAAAAGATTCAAAGGACTAACCACCTGAGAATTCTTTTTATTCTTCCTTCTCCCTCTTGCCAAAAGATTCAAAGGACTAACCGCCTGAGAATTCTTTTGATTCTTCCTCTTCCCTTTAAACAAAAGATTTCAAAGGACTAACCGCATGAGATATCTTTTGTTTCCCCTTACAAAGATTCAAGGGACTAACCGCTTAAGAATTCTTTGTCTAAACACATTGGAGGGTACATCCTTTGTGGTACAAGTAGAGCGTACATCTACTTGGGTTGTAATATTGAGAACAAGAGAGGGTACATCTCTTGTGGATCAGTTCAAGTGGAGGGTACACCCACTTGGTTGTTCAAAGAGAACAAGGGAGGGTACATCCCTTGTGGATCTTTGCTTGTAAAGGATTTTACAAGGTTATTGGAAATCTCAAGAACCGGTAGTTGCTTGGGGACTGGACGTAGGCACTGGTTGTGGCCGAACCAGTATAAATCTTATGTTTGTCTTCTTCTTCCCTACACTCTTTATCTTTCTGCTGTGTACTTTTTATTTCTGCTTTACTTGTGTCTAAGTTATTGTTTCTGTTCTTTACTTTCGCATAACTTAGTAGTAAATCCTAATTGATTCTAGTAACATTAAGAAGGATAAATTTTTAATTAGTCAAGACACATTCATAATTAATTCAACCCCCCTTCCTAATTATTCTGAGGCCACTTGATCCAACATAGGCAAGCTCAGCTCGTCCAAGCGTGTTGGTTACTTCACCCCTAAGCTATTTGGGGGCCCAGGCAAGCCAGAGGCTACCCTGGGTGAGCCAGGGGTCAAAATAAGCTTTAAAATGACCCTTTTGCTCTCCCTTCTGGGTATTTTCTGCATTCTTTACTGAAATGTCGAATAATCTTTCGTCTTGCACGACAACTAGTGTCGAACAGCTTAATTCGGCTAGCGAGAATCAAAATGTTAGCAAATGAGAGTCCCCAGACGAAATTAGGGTCTGACAATTGCCCCTTTTTACTTATCTTTTATTGAAAATGAAAAGGTAAGTAAAGAAAGGACACTAATTTCATCCCAACGATCTTGTTATCCGACCGTCAGCTAGCGAAAACCAAAGCAGTGAAACCTGTCAAAAGAAAAAATATATGAAGCATCAAGTGCACTGAATAAAAGATTTGAAGTCTCAAAATGTAAAGAAGATGTTGAATTCTTAACAAAAGACATTTGAAGTCTTTGAAATATAAAGAAGACATTGAAGTCATGACAATAGACTCTAATAGTCTTTGAAATGTAAAGAAGACATTGAAGTCTTGACAAAAGACTCTGATAGTCTTTGAAATGTAAAGAAGACGTTGAAGTCTTGACAAAAAACTCTGATAGTCTTTGAAATGTAAAGAAGACGTTGATAGTCTTAACAAAAGACTCTGATAGTCTTTGAAATGTAAAGAAGACGTTGATAGTCTTGACAAAAGACTCTAGTAGTCTTTGAAATGTAAAGAAGACTTTGATAGTCTTGACAAAAGACTCTGATAGTCTTTGAAATCTTTCACTAAAATGTGAACACGCTTAGCAAAGAAACAAACCCCCAAACTGATCAGAACAACATACATTTTTTTTGAAGAAAAACAATGTGACTAATGGGAAATGAAAGCATGCAGATATAATTTCTCATAACCAAAAGTGAGATTTAAGACATTAGCATTTTTTTCCTAAAAGAACATTAGAGAAAAAATTGATCCAACCGAATAGTGGAAAACCGCTCAAGGTGTATAAAGTCTCACACAGGCAAGTGTTTCATCTTAATTCCAAACCACAGATATGTCATAAATTGACTTTGCAAGTCATTTTCCATCAAATCAAAGATAATATGCATAATCATTATGGATCAATAGGACTTTATAAGGTCAAAGTTTGGTAAGAAATTTGGCTTTGGTTGTTCTGGCCTTTCCCCTCCCTCTTCCTTTTCTCTTTTGTTTGGTGCGGAACAGGAGAGCAGACACAAAAATTTGGTTAGTAACTAAAGCAGGTGATCACTTTACACCCCCCATGTCTTAACAAGTTACTATTGCTCTTCTCCTTCTTTTTTCTTTTCGACAATTCTGCACATTTTTCAGACATCGTCTGGTCCAAAGAACTTGTTTTTCTTTTCTATTTTCCTTTGCACTTCTTCCATCTTTGATTAATTGATTCTTTTTCTTTCTTCTCTTTTTCTTTTTCTTTTGCTTTCTTTCCTTGTTGTTTTTGTTCTTCATTTTTCTTTTGCTTTCTTTTTTTTCTCTTTGATGAACAATTCTAACCCAATATAATAGAAGCTTCACTTGGAAGACCCCCCCTGCTCTCTCATCCTAGGGTAAGATTGGAAATTTCCATCCTAGGTCAAGGTTATGGCAAAAAGTCGATGTTTGGCTCAAAAGGCCTACAAATGGCAGAACATAATGTACGTTGGGACATCTATTTGGTCAATGATTCAGAAAGAGGGGAATGCCCAGATCATTTCCATGAAACGCATATCATGATAACTAGAAATTCATGCAAAACTAATCCTAGCAAATATCCATGTGGACACTCAAATATAAGGCTTTGTGGCCACACAAACACTAAGGCTTAGGGCTCATTTCCAAATTCAGGCCAAACCAGTGTTTCAACGTTTTTATCAAGTCATGCAAAATGTCTGAGTCCATTTTGGCATTCGGGAAAGTCTTTCTTTGTTTTCACCCTCTAGGTGCACATTTCTTTTTTTTCAAAAAAACTTTCGTGTTTTGATCCGTGAATTTTCCAAAGAAAATTGGCGATCATTTCCTTTTAAAAGCATGTTAGTTTTAGTTTTTTTATAGAAAAAGTTTGAATCCAAGGCAAAGTTATAACCCGAGACAATACTTTTTAAAGGGACAAAGGGCGCATGAAAGAAAAGAAACCATACACAAATCCCCGCTCTTTTTTTTTTGTTTCAAACAACACATCACAATGAAATAACATGACAACATATTGGAAGCGATAAAATAAAGACAAGTTTCATCACAATGAAATAACATGACAATATACTGGAAGGGATAAAATAAAGACAAGTTCCATCACAATGAAATAACAAACAAAATGCTGAAAGTGATAAACAAAATAAAGACATTTAAGCCATCCTGGTCAAGTGGCTCAGCCTCCTCAAAGGAAGAAGTTCATCACATCGGCCATGTCATCGTCTTCCTGAGCTCCATCTTCATCTCCTGGGGCCTCTGCAGGTCCTGCCCCTGCCTGAAAACTGGGCCTATCTCCATGCCATGCAACTGATGCAATCCTACCCCCCAAGGGCATTGGATAGAAGACTCCAAGAAGATTGGGCCAAAGATGCAAGAGAAGACCCTAGGGTTCTCATGAGCCTTAGGGTAGATTTGGGGCCCATGGGCTAAGTATGAGCCCACTTATCTTTGTACATATTAGATTAAGGTTTCATTAATTTTGGGTCTTGTATTTAGGGCTCCATACTGTTGGTAGGGTAGCCAAGAAATATACGATTTTTCAGCCCTTGTATTTTAGGATACCTAGACTAGTTTTTGTATTAGGTGTAGTTTTGTAATTTCACATGCAATAAGTGAATATTTGATGTGTGGTTGGAAATAAATTTAATTGAATTGGTAGAAGCCCAATCCAATTAAATTTTAGAGGGGGAGGTGAGCATTTGCTTACTACAACCCATTGCCACATCATATAGTCACACTTTGTGCATGTCCTTCATGCTTTACATGCCTCATGACACCAAAGCACACTTAATGGAGAATCTTGGAATTGATCTTGGATTAGTGGGCTGAATCATAACTAAAATTAACTAACCATAATTAGTGAAATTTTGTCTCCAAAGTTTGGCTCCCCATATTCAATTTCAAATTCAAGTAAAATTTGACTTGAAATTCAAATTTCCCTCCAATTTTGTGTGACACTTAGGCTATAAATAGAGGTCATGTGTGTGCATTTTTTTAAACTTTGATCATTTGAATATTAAACTTCAGATATCAGAGCTCTTTTAGAGCACAAAATTTCGTGCTCTTCTCTCCCCCTCCCTTCATTCATCTCCTTCTTCCTCCAAGCTCTTATCCATGGCCTCCTATGGTGGTTAGCTTCTTCTAGACTCATCTTCTCCTTGAAGTGGCATCTCCTCTCTCTCTTCCTTCTCCATTACGCTGCCATTCATCTTCCAAGAAGCAAAGGAATCCATTGATGATGAAGATCCTAGGCCTACAAGCTCCAATGGAGCTTACATCATGTGGTATCAGAGCATCTTCATCTAGGTGATATTCTTTTGCTTCCTCTATCTTTTTGTTCGGTGAATTCTCTTTAATTCCTTGTTCTTCATCTTATTCTCCTTGTATATCCTCCGCTGTCTTGTGGTTTGGTGTTGTTTAGAGTAGATTCAAAAAAATAAACCGATTAAATCTTAGATCTACACTTGTTCTTGCATTTGTATGGTTCAAATTTTGTAGATCTACTCTTGAATCATGTTTTTTGTGTTGATTTTAGGTTCTATCATTTTTCATTCATAATATTCTTGTGTTGAACCTTTAGATCTAAATTTTCTTCCAAAATATTGATTAGAAAAAAAAACACAAAAATCTAAGTGTAAATCACTTAATCCATGTTATCTTAGAGTCATGTTTAGTCATAGTAATTGTCACATTATGTTCTAAGTTTGTGTTGAATTTTTATTTTGTTGATTGAATTCTAGATACATTTTTTCATGTATTCTTGTCATTCTTAGCCTATCTTTTGAATTTTGAGTCTAATTCATGCATGTTATTTAGTTCATAACATGTTCTAAATCAATTCCTAGAAGTAGTCTTGTTCTTGAACTTTTTTTTGTTTTCTAAGTTTCCTACATGATGCCTATGATGAAGTTGAGTTGTGGCTGCATTTGTGAATCAAAAAAAGTCTTAAGCTCTCTTGAATTTTGTTATTCAAGATAATTGAGCATAAGCAAACACAAATTGTACCTATCCATGCCTTAAGCAACATAAACACTACTCTTGATTTCTAGGTTGAAATCGCTGGTGCTGGCAGCTTGAACATACGAACTTGTATAAATTACTGGGAATTGGTCACTACGTTTTTTGAGCTCAAAGTTTTACTGAATTTTCTTGACATCTGGACCAAAATTATAAAAAAAAGAACCAAGCGATTTGGATTAAAGGAAAATATAAGAAAAATTGCACAAGTTGGCAGAAAAATCAGTGACAGGAAAAAAAAAAGTGAAAGGGAAGTGTGCTTGTTGTTTTGGCTCAAAATTTGTCCTATAATTGGTGCCTATTTTATACCAATCCTAGTTCTGAAATTTCAATTGAAAATTATTGTGAAAACAAGTGCCAAAACTAGAGGTTTCTTGAGTCTTTTTTTTTATAGTTTTTCTACTCTACTCAAGAGCCATTCTAGGTTTCTCTTTGAGTCCTAGCTTGCTTTTGTGTGCTTTTCATTACTTTAATTGTTGAATAATCCTTGAAAATTTGTCTTGTTAAAACTATATTGGTTTAGCTTTCATTTCATTTTTTTGTGGTCTTTGGTTATTGCTTGTCTCTTTGTTTCCTAGCTTGTGAGTTGCCATATAGGGAATTGGAAAGGAGGATTGGTGCCATACCTTGAAGAATTTGAGTCAAGAAGCAAGGGGCCAACCACCTTAAGAGCCATTGGACTAAGAAGCACTCCAAATTGAGTGAAACACTAAAGAGAGAATAGCCACCACAATTAAGGATTTTTTTTGTTTGTAATTTTGTAATTGGCAATTTGCTTTGCTTTCAAATTTTGTAACAAAAAGGCTTTTCATTGGAAGTAAGTTGGGAGCCTCCAATAGGTCACCCTACTTCCATTTGTGTGTAATAATTTTAGGCAATTTCCCCTTAGGATAGTGAGTGTTTTGTTGGGAACCTTAAATGAGGTCATCCAAACACTCTGAGGATCCGCCTAGTTTGCATTTCTTGCACTTTAATTTCTTGCTTACTTTCATAGCTTATTTCCTTTACCCTCCATTGTCAAACCGCCTAGATAGCTTTCCTTTTACCAATTAGTTTTTACCTTATCTTTCACACCTCTTTTAGTGTTTATTTTGGCTAGTTTCAACCATAGTTTCTTTTACCATTTGTTTTTAAACCCCCAACAAGAAATAACCATAACTTAGGAACCAACATGAGTCCTCATTCTTCATCTAGTGTTAATGGTGAGGGTTCTACTCCTAAGGACCCCTTGTATAAGATATTAGATGAGTTGAGATCCCTTAAGTTGTGGAAAGAAAAACAAGAGAGAAAAGAAAAAGGTAAAAATAGAGTAGAAGAAATAAGTCAAGATGAAAGAGAGAAAATAAGAGAGGAAGAAAGAAGAAAAATAATGAAAGAAATGAAAAGAGAAAAACATGCCTCCTTTAGTAGTCATGACTCTTGCAAGAGTTTAAGTGAAGAACTTAGAGACTATTATAGAGGGCACCATAGTTCACATACTAAACATCACTCCCAAAGAAGAGAAAACGATTGAAGGCCTCAAGAGGTTAACATTAGCCTCCAATATTTCCATGGAAAAGATAATGTTGAGGCCTACTTAGATTGGGAAATAAAGGTTAAACAACTCTTTGCTTGCCATCATATTAGCGAAGAGAGAAAAGTTCCATTGACTACCCTTAGTTTTCAAGGGTATGCCCTCTATTGGTGGACTTCCCTTGTTAGGGAACGAAGGATTCATGGGGATCCTCCAATAGAGTATTGGAATGATCTTAAGAGTGCCCTTAGGAAGAGGCACATTCCCTCTTACTATGAAAGGGAGCCTATGGACAAGCTCCAAAGGCTTAGACAAGGGAGTATGAGTGTTGAAGAATATAGACAACAAATGGAACTACTCCTTTTAAGAGCTGGAGTTAGGGAGGAGGAAAGAACAAGCATAGCTAGGATCCTTAGTGGGCTTAATATGGAAGTGAGGGACAAGGTTGAACTCCTTCCTTATAGGGACCTAGATGAGCTAGTACAACTTTGTATAAGAGTGGAGCAACAACTTAAAAGAAAGCCTTCTTCAAAATCTTATGGCTCTCACTCTTATCCAAGGAAGGACCAAGCGCATGGAATTTTGGGGGCTGCACCTTCAAAACCCAAGGAAGATAAGGGTAAGACCGTAGAGAAATACACCCCTATGACTAGTTCCCAAGAAAGGACTAGCAACATTAAATGCTTCAAATGTCTTGGGAGAGGTCACATTGCTTCTCAATGCCCCACAAAAAAAACCCTGATCATGAGGGGTCAAGACATTTATAGTAGTCAAGAGGAGACTACTTCTTGCCCTTCCTCTAGTGGAAGTGAAGATGAAGTAAGGGGTGAAGAGTCTAGTATGAAGAAGGTGACCTCTTAATGCTTAGAAGGCTCCATGGAGGTCAATCTTGTGCTATATCTCAATCCCTAAGAGAGAACATCTTTCATACAAGATGCAAAATTTTAGATAAAACTTGTTCTCTCATTGTGGATAGTGGATCTTGTTGCAATTATTGTAGCACAAGATTAGTTTCCAAGTTGAACCTCACTATCGTTCCCCACCCAAAACCTTATAAACTTCAATGGCTCAATGAGCAAGGGGAAATGATAGTTAACCAACAAGTGAAGGAACCTTTCTCCATTGGGACATATAAGGATGAAGTTAATTGTGATATAGTTCCCATGGAGGCAGGACATATTCTTTTAGGAAGGTCGTGGCAATTTGATAGGAAGATCATTTATAATGGTCTAACTAATGAAATTACCCTCACCCATCTTGGCACTAAATTTGTGTTGCATCCTCAAACACCTTCACAGGTGGCCAAAGATCAACTAACTATGAGAGATTAGAGGGATGAGAAGGAAAAACTAGAAAAACAAAAGAAAAAGAAGGATAGTAAGGCATTGTCTTCAAAGGCCAAGGGGAAGGAAAAGGAGGAAAAGGATTCCTCCAAGAAGATTGTTACGAAGGAAAATCATTTTGCAACAAAAGGTGATATTAAAAGGGCACTCCTTCTTAAACAATCTTTCTACCTTCTCCTATCAAGGGAAACATCTCTTAGCACCGCCATACCTCTTGAGCTTGAAGTTATTCCTCAAGTAAAGGAGTTGTTGGATGAGGGTTTGGTTCGTAAGAGCTTAAATCCTTGTGCTTTGTTGGTGCCAAAATAAGTATTATGAGGCACCAAATCCCTATGATAGGTGGTATGATGAATGTGTTGAGTGGTGCAACCCTCTTTTGTAAAATCACTCATGCACCCAACATCTTCATGATTTGTGTACATAGGGACTCATTAGGTAGGTTTGTTCTTATTTTTTGTTTCAATGCAACCCTGGGTGCTCATGTGGGACACCTTAGGTTTGTCGTAATTTTTTGTAGGAATAATCAACACAAAAATAAAGAAAAAGGTATGTTTTATTCCATTACTTTCCTTAACTTTTTAAATAGTGATCAAGGGATTCCCATGGACCCTAAGAGAATAAAGGTCATTTCTGAGTGGCCTACTCCATCAAGTATAAGGGAAATTTGGGGCTTCAATATCTTAACAATCTTTTACAAAAAGGTTTGTCCCATATTTTTCTATACTTGTAGCACCACTCATTGAGTTGGTGAGGAACTATATTCTCTTAAGGGAAGATGGCCAAGAAAGGGGTTTTCAGTCCTTACCGTACTCTAACATACCCAACATCACTAATACATATGTTTTTATTCTTTTACAGGTGTTGAGGAAAGAATCAATGAGTTTCAAGAACCTTTGGATTTGAGGTCAAATCCCTTTCAAGGGGGAGGGAATGATGCAATCCTACCCCCCAAAGGCATTGGATAGGAGACTCCAAGAAGATTGGGCCAAAGATGCAAGAGAAGGCCCTAGGGTTCTTGTGAGCCTTAGGGTAGATTTTGGGACCATGGGCTAAGTATGAACCCACATATCTTTGTACATATTAGATTAACGTTTCATTAATTTTGAGCCTTGTATTTAGGGCTCCATAATGTAGGTAGGGTACCCTAGAAATATAGGATTTTTCAGCCCTTGTATTTTAGGCACCTAGACTAGTTTTTGTATTAGGGGTAGTTTTGTAATTTCTCATGCAATAAGTGAATATTTGATGTGTGTGGTTGGAAATAAAGTTAATTTAATTGGTAGAAGTCCAATCCAATTAAATTTTAGAGGGGGAGGTGAGCATTTGCTTACTACACCCGATTGCCACATTATATAGTCACACTTTGTGCATGTTCTTCATGCTTTACATGCCTCATGACACCTAAGCACACTTAATGGAGAATCTTGGAATTGATCATGGATTAGTGGGCTGAACCATAACTAAAATTCACTAACCATAATTAGTGAAATTTGGCTCCAAAGTTTGGCTCCATAAATTCAATTTCAAATTCAAGTAAAATTTGAATTGAAATTCCAATTTCCCTCCAATTTTGTGTGACACTTAGGCTATAAATAGAGGTCATGTGTGCGCATTTTTTTTTAACTTTGATCATTTCAATATTAAACTTCAAATTTTAGAGCTCTTTTAGAGCACAAAATTTCGTGCTCTTTTCTCCCCCTCCCTTCATTAATCTCCTTCTTCCTCCAAGCTCTTATCCATGGCCTCCTATGGTGGTGAGCTTCTTTTAGACTCATCTTCTGCTTGAAGGGGCGTCTCCTCTCTCTCTTCCTTCTCCATTCCGCTGCCATTCATCTTCCAAGAAGCAAAGGAATCCATTGATGAAGAAGATCCTAGGCCTATAAGCTCCAATGGAGCTTACATCAGCAATTGTGGCCCCGAACTGATCGGGAGTAGGCCACGAGTAAGGATTGGGATCCTGGCGCTGCTGATGCAGGGTATACTGATAAAAACTCTCATTCAGCTACACCTAGCCCCTATGATTGGCTACCTGCTGGTTAGCCAAATGCTGCATATAGAGTTCCATCCTCTGTATATGAGCAGAGATGGACTCTAGGGATGGTGGCTACTATAGAGGCTGGCTGTTGTTGTTGGTCTGGCCCCGACTACTGTGCTTGCCTTGGCATGCAATACTTTTCTATGAAGGACTTCTTAATGGGAGGCCAGATGAGCTTTGTGGGCATAACCAGCACCCCACAAAACTGGCAGAGACCCATGATCAAGGTCGAAAACCCCAGTGCCCTGTTGGACTTTTTTGGGTCCACTGGGTGCCTTGGAGGTGCAATCCTTGAAAATTAGTAAATGGCATCTGAGATTAGCTGGGCCACATGAATACTAACCTGAGTCAAAATGGCGTAGACCAACTGGCATTTCGGCAGGGGAAGATTGGAATTGCGATAGCTAGGGAGAATGTTGTTGAGAAGCAGTGTCATCCAGATCTGTGTTAGGGTGGTCATGCTAGTGCGCATGATCTGCACCCGTCTTCCCGGCACACTTCGTGCAAAGTCTTGTCCCGAAATGCACAGCAGCTGGCCTATGGCCTCCTTATCAAATCCCGAAGCCTGGCTCCTCCTTTCACTGAACTCGCAACATTGCCCCTCTTCCAGGACCCACGGATGCCCTAAGAACTGATTAATGGCATCTTAATCAAAGGGGACCCATTGGCCCACACCCAGGAGTGCTTATCCCTGACTTCTTCTTCTATGAGCCATGCATCAACGTAGAATTCCATGACTATTTCTGGGTCATATTTAGCCATGGGCCCTGTAAGTTGAGTCCATTGCCTCATGGCAACTTCCTCCTAGAACTCGGTGTATTCTTCCTCTCTCAATTGGACTTGTCTCTCCTTGAGAAAAGACCAACTCTTGATCGCCTCAAAGAGGCGTTAGTGTTCCTCACTTCAGAACCGGTGTCCGTCAAATTCTATGTACGCTTGTGGAGCCACACTGGATCCTTCTCTCGCGACGTCCTTCCTTGCCCTCTTAGAGATAATCTTCTTTGGAGCCATTGCCTGCAAAGACACATCCATAAAAAGTTAGTTTGCACAAAACACACAACCATTATTTCATTTATCATGAGCAAGCAAAGCCCAACCCATTTTGAGCGGGGTGTGTTTCTTTTGCTAATTGCAAGTGTTACTGTGCAACTAATTAAAACAAATCACATACCGGTGCATATTATTATTTTTCTTTGAAAAACATTCTACAACTACTTAGATGCAAAGTTGTTAGTCGATGAATACGACTAACTATTGTGTATAAAACCTTTGTAAACTGTATCAAACTCCTCCAATTTATGGTTATTTTGTAGTGTTGTAATTACTTTTTGTTAAAGATAGGTAATAAATACTTAGTACTTCCATTTTGTGAGTTTAATAATCATTTTCTCTCAATTTCAGGTTAATTAGGCAAGTTTTGAAGTGCTAGTTTTCACCCTCTCGCTAAGCCAATATGCTGGCTTAGCGAGCCATTTGCTGAGTGCAACATTCCTCGGCTAAGCGCGAGGAAGAATCTGGAAGAAGGATGAGTTGTGCTTGTTCGTTGAGCGAAGGGCCATCCCACTAAGCGCACCGCTTCAGTCCATCCGCTGAGCGAGAAAAGCCGCCCTAAGCCGAAATTCACTAATGCGCGTTAAGCGGTTCAGAATTGTGCTAAGCGCACGAGCACGAACAAAGCCACCTATTTAAGCCTGAAATCAGATTTTTGAGGGAGTTTGGCCTTTTCTTGAAGCTTCTGCATGTCTAGAGAGTTCTAGAGAGAGAAAGGTCCAAGTTTCAGAGAGTTTGAGAGATTTTGTTCTGTGAAGATCCACAGAGACCAAAGCTTGAAGAGGAAGCCGTCCTGAGAGCTTGAGATGATTTTGTGAGTGATTGTGAGGTCCTAGAGGTGGAGGAGACATCCCCACTACTTGTATTTTTGAAATCTTTCATCTTTCTTTTCTCTTTGTTGTAAAGGAAGCTTCCCAGTTATGGAAAGCTAAATCCTCTGTTGGATCTTCCTTGTAGGTACTTGATGTAAATACCTGTATATTTATTTAATGATGTTTTGTGTGTTCACTGTGCTATCAGAACTTCATTCTACCATGCTTTTGCCTTGATCACGTAGATGCATGTGTTTTTAGGATCATTCAACAGTGGAAAGTGGTCTGATTCTTAGAACTTCATAGGATAGGGCTAGTTTGTTGTACTATCATGAGGGATCGGGGTACGATAACCTAGTTGTTGTATGTTTGTCTTAATGCGGTCCTGGCCAAGTTTAGTCTAACAAGAGGAATCTGTAGACGACGCTTGATTAGGATTAGGCTAGACTATCATGAGGAATTGGGGTTTAGCATTTCAGGAGACAGCATAGAACGCATAAGCATTGCTAAGTAGAGAATATCCTTTTAACATTAGGCACCTATTAGGAAGACCAACATGTCGTCTATTTGTCTTTACGCATCATTACTCACATGATTTTCCTTTTTCATAGTTAGTTTACATACCTGTTCATAGTAAACACATCACTTTTTATACTAGACACCTATTCACTGAAGTAGCTTTACCAAGTAACACAAGTTCCCCGAGAGTTCGATACTCGGTTCATACCATTTTATACTACTTGTGCAATCCGGTGCACTTGCCGGAAGCGAACAAGTTTTTGGCTCCGTTGCCGTGGAACTTCTTTTATTTGGAAAGTTAGTTCATTTTTAGGTGCCTATTCTTTATTTGTTATTCTTTGATTATCAGTGAATATTTGTTCTCAATTTATATCTGTCTTCTCTTATTGAATTGGATAACCGCTATTTCTGTTAGTATTTTATATTCATAGATTTCCCACAGGCAATTTAGTTCCTCTGGACTTAGAAATTGAAGCTACATTGAGAAGGAACAGGGCCGAGAGGAGAAGGAAACTTCTACAAGACAGAACAGTTGCATCCATTCTTGAGGAAGAAACTCATTTTTCTGATTCATTATCACCTGATTCACCATCATCAAGGGAATCCGCTACTCAATTTCCTGAAACCACTATCATGGCAGACGGGCAGCACCAGAGGATCACCCTTGAGGATTATTCAAGCAGCTTAGTACCGCAATTCTTTACTAGCATTGCACGTCCTGAAGTGCAAGCTCACAACATCAACTACCCGCATTCTTTAATTCATTTAATACAGGGGAATTTATTCCAAGGATTACCTAATGAAGACCCCTATGCACATTTGGCAACATTCATTGAAATATGCAACACTGTTAAGATTGCCGATGTGCCAGATGAAGCTATTAGACTCAGCCTATTCTCATTCTCATTGGCAGGAGAGGCCAAGAGGTGGCTTTACTCATTTAAGGGTGTTAGTGCTTAGCTCTACTGAGTTTTAAAAGATTGGCTAAGATTTTGTTAAAACATAAGCACTTAGACAATGAAGGAAAGCTGGAGTTGCTGCACATGATGTCCAACGTTATGTCAAAGAATAAGATCGGGCTGCACAATGCACAAGGCAAGATGAAATGTGAAATGAAGAATTGAAGCTGCAGGATTCACGATGTCGGATACAATGTCCAGGACATCCTGCCTGAAAATACTGGAATTGCTAAAAGCATTGAAGCTGCAGGATCCACGATGTCGGATACAATGTCCAGGACATCCTGCCCGAAAATACTGGAGTTGCTAAAAGCATTGAAGCTGCAGGATCCACGATGTCGGATACGATGTCCAGGACATCTGGCCCGAAAATATTGGACATATAAATCTGTTATATCTTTAACAGATTATTGTGCAGTTAGCAAGAGATTAGATGATCTATCTTTAGGAACGAATTAAAAGATAATTAAAGTTCGAATTACAAACTAGAAGAGTTCGTTCAGGGAATAAAGATTAAAGATAAAAACTAAAAGATCAAACTGTATCTTTTAGATCTTTAAGTGCAGATTTTCAGGAAAATGATAGATCTCATCCAGCATCAAGAAGTTGCAGCCCAGAAACGCTCACTGCTATATAAACACGAAGGCTGCACGAGTTTTGTACCAAGTCCGGGATTGAAGAGTTATTTTGTGAGTTTTGGGACTTGAGTGTTTTGTGAGCCACCTTGATGGTACCCTAACATCAAGTGTTGGACCTGAGTGTGTAGAGTTGATCTCTTGTGTGTAGAGTTGATCTCTAGTGTGTAGAGTTGATCTCTTTTGTTCAGAGAGCAATCTCTGGTGTGTTTTTTGATTTGATTGTAAACACGGGAGTGTGATTGAGAGGGAGTGAGAGGGGTTCTCATATCTAAGAGTGGCTCTTAGGTAGAGGTCGCACGGGTAGTGGTTAGGTGAGAAGGTTGTAAACAGTGGCTGTTAGACCTTGAACTAACACTATTTTAGTGGATTTCCTCCCTGGCTTGGTAGCCCCCAGATGTAGGTGAGGTTGCACCGAACTGGGTTAACAATTCTCTTGTGTTATTTACTTGTTTAATCTGTTCATACACTCAGAGATAATCTGCATGTTCTGAAGCGTGATGTCGTGACATCCTGTACGACATCTGGCATTGGTATCAGAATTTCAATTGGTATCAGAGCGGGCACTCGAAATCACTGAGTGAGACCTAGGGAGATAAATTCTGATGAACATGGAGAAAGAAGGAGGACCAGTGAACAGACCACCAATTCTGGATGGAACCAACTATGAATACTGGAAAGCAAGGATGGTGGCCTTCCTCAAATCACTGGATAGCAGAACCTGGAAAGCTGTCATCAAAGGCTGGGAACATCCCAAGATGCTGGACACAGAAGGAAAGCCCACTGATGAATTGAAGCCAGAAGAGGACTGGACTAAAGAAGAAGACGAATTGGCACTTGGAAACTCCAAAGCTTTGAATGCTCTATTCAATGGAGTTGACAAGAATATCTTCAGACTGATCAACACATGCACAGTGGCCAAGGATGCATGGGAGATCCTGAAAACCACTCATGAAGGAACCTCCAAAGTGAAGATGTCCAGATTGCAACTATTGGCCACAAAATTCGAAAATCTGAAGATGAAGGAGGAAGAATGTATTCATGACTTCCACATGAACATTCTTGAAATTGCCAATGCTTGCACTGCCTTGGGAGAGAGGATGACAGATGAAAAGCTGGTGAGAAAGATCCTCAGATCCTTGCCTAAGAGATTTGACATGAAAGTCACTGCAATAGAGGAGGCCCAAGACATTTGCAACTTGAGAGTGGATGAACTCATTGGTTCCCTTCAAACCTTTGAGCTAGGACTCTCGGATAGGGCTGAAAAGAAGAGCAAGAATCTGGCTTTCGTGTCCAATGATGAAGGAGAAGAAGATGAGTATGACCTGGACACTGATGAAGGTCTGACTAACGCAGTTGTGCTCCTTGGAAAACAGTTCAACAAAGTAATGAACAGAATGGACAGGAGGCAGAAACCACATGTCCGGAACATCCCTTTCGACATCAGGAAAGGTAGTGAATACCAGAAAAGGTCAGATGAAAAGCCCAGTCACAGCAAAGGAATTCAATGTCGTGGGTGTGAAGGCTTTGGACACATCAAAGCTGAATGTCCCACTCATCTCAAGAAGCAGAGGAAAGGACTTTCTGTAAGTCGGTCTGATGATACAGAGAGTGAACAAGAAAGTGATTCTGACAGAGATGTGAATGCACTCACTGGGAGATTTGACTCTGCTGAAGATTCAAGTGATACAGATAGTGAAATCACTTTTGATGAGCTTGCTATATCCTATAGAGAACTATGCATCAAAAGTGAGAAGATTCTTCAGCAGGAAGCACAACTGAAGAAGGTCATTGCAAATCTGGAGGCTGAAAAGGAGGCACATGAAGAGGAGATCTCTGAGCTTAAAGGAGAAGTTGGTTTTCTGAACTCTAAACTGGAAAACATGACAAAATCAATAAAGATGCTGAATAAAGGCTCAGATACGCTTGATGAGGTGCTACAGCTTGGAAAGAATGTTGGAAACCAGAGAGGACTTGGATTTAATCCTAAGTCTGCTGGCAGAACAACCATGACAGAATGTGTTCCTGCCAAAAACAGCACTGGAGCCACGATGTCACAACATCGGTCTCGACATCATGGAACGCAGCAGAAAAGGAGCAAAAGAAAGAATTGGAGGTGTCACTACTGTGGCAAGTATGGTCACATAAAGCCCTTTTGCTATCATTTACATGGTCATCCACGTCATGGAACTCGAAATAGCAGCAGTGGAAGGAAGATGATGTGGGTTCCAAAACACAAGACTGTTAGTCTTGTTGTTCATACTTCACTTAGAGCATCAGCTAAGGAAGATTGGTACCTAGATAGCGGCTGTTCCAGACACATGACAGGAGTTAAAGAATTCCTGGTGAACATTGAACCTTGCTCCACTAGCTATGTGACATTTGGAGATGGCTCTAAAGGAAAGATCACTGGAATGGGAAAGCTAGTCCATGATGGACTTCCTAGTCTGGACAAAGTACTGCTGGTGAAGGGACTGACTGCGAACTTGATCAGCATCAGTCAGCTGTGTGATGAAGGATTCAATGTAAACTTCACAAAGTCAGAATGCTTGGTGACAAATGAGAAGAGTGAAGTTCTAATGAAGGGCAGCAGATCAAAGGACAACTGCTACCTATGGACACCTCAAGAAACCAGTTACTCCTCCACATGTCTATCCTCCAAAGAAGATGAAGTCAGAATATGGCATCAAAGATTTGGACATCTGCACTTAAGAGGCATGAAGAAAATCATTGACAAAGGTGCTGTTAGAGGCATTCCCAATCTGAAAATAGAAGAAGGCAGAATTTGTGGTGAATGTCAGATTGGAAAGCAAGTCAAGATGTCCCACCAGAAGCTTCAACATCAGACCACTTCCAGGGTGCTGGAACTACTCCACAAGGACTTGATGGGGCCTATGCAAGTTGAAAGCCTTGGAGGAAAGAGGTATGCCTATGTTGTTGTGGATGATTTCTCTAGATTTACCTGGGTCAACTTTATCAGAGAAAAATCAGACACCTTTGAAGTATTCAAGGAGTTGAGTCTAAGACTTCAAAGAGAAAAAGACTGTGTCATCAAGAGAATCAGGAGTGACCATGGCAGAGAGTTTGAAAACAGCAGGTTTACTGAATTCTGCACATCTGAAGGCATCACTCATGAGTTCTCTGCAGCCATTACACCACAACAGAATGGCTTAGTTGAGAGGAAAAACAGGACTTTGCAAGAGGCTGCTAGGGTCATGCTTCATGCCAAAGAACTTCCCTATAATCTCTGGGCTGAAGCCATGAACACAGCATGCTACATCCACAACAGAGTCACACTGAGAAGAGGGACTCCAACCACACTGTATGAAATCTGGAAAGGGAGGAAGCCAACTGTCAAGCACTTCCACATCTTTGGAAGTCCATGTTACATTTTGGCAGATAGAGAGCAAAGGAGAAAGATGGATCCCAAGAGTGATGCAGGAATATTCCTGGGATGCTCTACAAACAGCAGAGCATATAGAGTATTCAATTCCAGAACCAGAGCTGTGATGGAATCCATCAATGTGGTTGTTGATGATCTAACTCCAGCAAGAAAGAAGGATGTCGAAGAAGATGTCAGAACATCGGGAGACAATGTAGCAGATACAGCTAAAAGTGCAGAGAATGCAGAAAACTCTAATTCTGCTACAGATGAATCAAACATCAACCAACCCGACAAGGGACCCTCCATTAGAATCCAGAAGATGCACCCCAAGGAGCTGATTATAGGAGATCCAAACAGAGGAGTCACTACAAGATCAAGGGTGATTGAGATTGTCTCCAACTCATGTTTTGTCTCCAAAATTGAGCCCAAGAATGTGAAAGAGGCACTGGCTGATGAGTTCTGGATCAATGCTATGCAAGAAGAATTGGAGCAATTCAAAAGGAATGAAGTCTGGGAGCTAGTTCCGAGACCCGAGGGAACTAATGTGATTGGCACCAAGTGGATATTCAAGAACAAAACCGATGAAGAAGGTGTTATAACCAGAAACAAGGCCAGACTTGTTGCTCAAGGCTACACTCAGATTGAAGGTGTAGACTTTGATGAAACATTCGCCCCAGTTGCTAGACTTGAGTCCATCAGATTGTTACTTGGTGTAGCTTGCATCCTCAAATTCAAGCTGTACCAAATGGATGTGAAGAGCGCATTTCTGAATGGATACCTGAATGAAGAAGCCTATGTGGAGCAGCCAAAGGGATTTGTAGATCCAGCTCATCCAGATCATGTATACAGGCTCAAGAAGGCTCTCTATGGATTGAAGCAAGCTCCAAGAGCTTGGTATGAAAGGCTAACTGAGTTCCTTACTCAGCAAGGGTATAGGAAGGGAGGAATTGACAAGACTCTCTTTGTCAAACAAGAGGCTGAAAACTTGATGATAGCACAGATATATGTTGATGACATTGTGTTTGGAGGGATGTCGAATGAGATGCTTCGACATTTTGTCCAACAGATGCAATCTGAATTTGAGATGAGTCTTGTTGGAGAGCTGACTTATTTTCTGGGACTTCAAGTGAAGCAGATGGAAGACTCCATATTCCTCTCACAAAGCAAGTATGCAAAGAACATTGTCAAGAAGTTTGGGATGGAGAATGCCAGCCATAAAAGAACACCTGCACCTACTCACTTGAAGCTGTCAAAAGATGAAGCTGGCACCAGTGTTGATCAAAGTCTGTACAGAAGCATGATTGGGAGCTTACTATATTTAACAGCTAGCAGACCCGACATCACCTATGCAGTAGGTGTTTGTGCAAGATATCAAGCCAATCCTAAGATAAGTCACTTGACTCAAGTAAAGAGAATTCTGAAATATGTAAATGGCACCAGTGACTATGGGATTATGTACTGTCATTGTTCAGATTCAATGCTGGTTGGGTATTGTGATGCTGATTGGGCTGGAAGTGCAGATGACAGAAAAAGCACTTCTGGTGGATGCTTCTATCTGGGCAACAATCTTATTTCATGGTTCAGCAAGAAGCAGAACTTTGTGTCCCTATCTACTGCAGAAGCAGAGTATATTGCAGCAGGAAGCAGCTGTTCACAACTAGTTTGGATGAAGCAGATGCTCAAGGAGTACAATGTCGAACAAGATGTCATGACATTATACTGTGACAACTTGAGTGCTATTAATATTTCTAAAAATCCTGTGCAACACAGCAGAACCAAGCACATTGACATTAGACATCACTATATCAGAGAGCTTGTTGATGATAAAGTTATCACTCTGGAGCATGCTGACACTGAGGAACAAATAGCAGATATTTTCACAAAAGCATTGGATGCAAATCAGTTTGAAAAACTGAGGGGCAAGCTGGGCATTTGTCTGCTAGAGGAATTATAGCAGCTACTGCTATCTGAACGTGCTCAAACGTCTCACTTAACATTAATAGCACGTTCACTACTAAGCCAAAACAAATTCGACCGTTGCTTCACACGTCCCTCTACATTCCTCATTCAAACTTATATTTTCGTGGTAATCTCGTTTTCAGCATTCCCCAACAGCTCTCAGAAATTTACGAAATCATTCCAAAGGCTCTGCATTTCCATGGCTACCTCACCAAAAGAAACTTCAGCTCCTGGTTCACCCTCTGTACCATCATCTCCATCATCCACCAAAGCACCAGCAAACCAGGAACGACCTGAATTCAATATCCAGCCCATACAAATGATTCCTGGTTCAGCCCCTGTTCCTGAAAAACTGGTTCCCAAACGACAACAGGGTGTGAAGATCTCTGAAAACCCTAGCCTTGCAACAAGTCCTAGGGAAGTAGACACGGAGATGGACAAGAAGATCCGCAGTATTGTAAGTAACATTCTGAAAAATGCTTCTGTCCCTGATGCTGATGAAGATGTTCCAACATCTTCCATCCCAGATGTTGCTGTTCCTGATGCTGAGAAAGATGTTCCAACATCTTCCACACCAAATACTGAAGCCGTCTCTTCACCCAGCAAAGAGGAATCAACAGAGAAAGAGGAACAAGCCACAGAGGAGACCCCTGCACCACGGGCACCAGAACCTGCTCCAGGTGACCTCATTGACTTAGAAGAGGTAGAATCTGATGAGGAACCCATTGCCAACAAGTTGGCACCTGGCATTGCGGAAAGACTACAAAGCAGAAAAGGAAAAACCCCCATTAAGAGGTCTGGACGAATCAAGACTATGGCCCAGAAGAAAAGCACTCCAATCACTCCTACCTCATCCAGACGAAGCAAAGTCGCAATTCCTTCCAAGAAGAGGAAAGAAATTTCCTCATCTGATTCTGATGATGATGTCGAACTAGATGTCTCGACATCAAAGAGGACCAAGACATCAGGGAAGAAGGTGCCTGGTAATGTCCCTGATGCACCATTGGACAACATCTCATTCCACTCCATTGGCAATGCAGAAAGGTGGAAATTCGTGTATCAACGCAGACTTGCCTTGGAAAGAGAACTGGGAAGAGCTGCCTTGGATTGCAAGGAGATCATGGACCTCATCACGGCTGCTGGACTGCTGAAGACTGTCACCAAGTTGGGAGATTGCTATGAGAGTCTAGTCAGGGAATTCATTGTCAACATTCTCTCTGACATAACAAACAGAAAGAGTGATGAGTATCAAAGAGTGTTTGTCAGAGGAAAATGTGTTAGATTCTCCCCTGCTGTGATCAACAAATACCTGGGCAGACCAACAGATGGAGTGGTGGACATTACTGTTTCTGAGCATCAAATTGCCAAGGAAATCACTGCCAAACAAGTCCAGCATTGGCCAAAGAAAGGGAAGCTGTCTGCAGGGAAGCTAAGTGTGAAATATGCAATCCTGCACAGGATTCGAGCTGCAAACTGGGTACCCACCAATCATACTTCCACTGTTGCCACAGGTTTGGGTAAATTTCTGTATGCTGTTGGAACCAAGTCCAAATTTAATTTTGGAAACTATATTTTTGATCAAACTGTTAAGCATTCAGAATCATTTGCTGTCAAATTACCCATTGCATTCCCAACTGTATTATGTGGCATTATGTTGAGTCAACATCCCAATATTTTAAACTACACTGACTCTGTGATGAAGAGAGAATCTCCTCTATCCCTGCATTACAAACTGTTTGAGGGGACACATGTCCCAGACATTGTCTCGACATCAGGGAAAGCTGCTGCTTCAGGTGCTGTGTCCGAGGATGCCTTGATTGCTGAACTCAAGGACACATGCAAGGTGCTGGAAGCAACCATCAAAGCCAACACAGAGAAGAAAATGGAGCTGGAACGGATGATCAGAAGACTCTCAGAAAGTGGCATTGATGATGGTGAAGCAGCTGAGGAAGAAGAAGAAGCAGCTGAGGCAGAGGAAGATGCAGCAGAGGATACAGATTCAGATGATGATGATGATTCTGAAGCCACCCCATGATCATCAGACCCTTATGTTTTTTTTTTTTTTTTGCTTTTTACTTTTATTAGCTAAAGGGGCATGTCCCTTTGAACAATGGTTACTATTGGTCTGTAATATTTGCACCTTAAGCTCATGCATTCTACTTTTGTCAAATTCTGTCTAAAAAGGGGGAGTAATAGTTATGCATGATTTGGGAGTAATGGTATTAATATGTATGCAATAGTAGTATTATGCATGATTTTGAGAAGTAGGATACGATGTATGCATGATTCATGATTTCGAGGGGGAGGTGTATGAATATGAATTTGAGGGGGAGACTGCTGCTGCCGATGATGACTGGTGTAAGCTACTAGTAGCTGATAGAAGATGCTGCAGTAAGCATGGAGACAGGGGGAGCAGGAGCAGAAAGCTGCAGTAAGCATGGAGATAGGGGGAGCAGGAGCAGAAAGCTGATGTCACGTGAGATGTCTTGACATCCTGGAAACGACTTGCAACTTGTCTAAACTACAGATTCCGCTGTGCTTGATTACTCTGATAATGAAAGTTGCTGATCCCACTTGCATAACTGCTCGTACCTGCTCAGGAAGTGTCTAAGTATGTTTTAGACAAAATTTTCCAAAGGGGGAGATTGTTAGTGCTTAGCTCTACTGAGTTTTAAAAGATTGGCTAAGATTTTGTTAAAACATAAGCACTTAGACAATGAAGGAAAGCTGGAGTTGCTGCACATGATGTCCAACGTTATGTCAAAGAATAAGATCGGGCTGCACAATGCACAAGGCAAGATGAAATGTCAAATGAAGAATTGAAGCTGCAGGATCCACGATGTCGGATACAATGTCCAGGACATCCTGCCCGAAAATACTGGAGTTGCTAAAAGCATTGAAGCTGCAGGATCCACGATGTCGGATACGATGTCCAGGACATCTGGCCCGAAAATACTGGACATATAAATCTGTTATATCTTTAACAGATTATTGTGCAGTTAG
Organism: Glycine soja; assembly: GCF_004193775.1. Classification (NCBI taxonomy): domain Eukaryota; kingdom Viridiplantae; phylum Streptophyta; class Magnoliopsida; order Fabales; family Fabaceae; genus Glycine; species Glycine soja. Next base: position 25,874,749 of record NC_041004.1, read on the forward strand.
CAAGAGATTAGATGATCTATCTTTAGGAACGAATTAAAAGATAATTAAAGTTCGAATTACAAACTAGAAGAGTTCGTTCAGGGAATAAAGATTAAAGATAAAAACTAAAAGATCAAACTGTATCTTTTAGATCTTTAAGTGCAGATTTTCAGGAAAATGATAGATCTCATCCAGCATCAAGAAGTTGCAGCCCAGAAACGCTCACTGCTATATAAACACGAAGGCTGCACGAGTTTTGTACCAAGTCCGGGATTGAAGAGTTATTTTGTGAGTTTTGGGACTTGAGTGTTTTGTGAGCCACCTTGATGGTACCCTAACATCAAGTGTTGGACCTGAGTGTGTAGAGTTGATCTCTTGTGTGTAGAGTTGATCTCTAGTGTGTAGAGTTGATCTCTTTTGTTCAGAGAGCAATCTCTGGTGTGTTTTTTGATTTGATTGTAAACACGGGAGTGTGATTGAGAGGGAGTGAGAGGGGTTCTCATATCTAAGAGTGGCTCTTAGGTAGAGGTCGCACGGGTAGTGGTTAGGTGAGAAGGTTGTAAACAGTGGCTGTTAGACCTTGAACTAACACTATTTTAGTGGATTTCCTCCCTGGCTTGGTAGCCCCCAGATGTAGGTGAGGTTGCACCGAACTGGGTTAACAATTCTCTTGTGTTATTTACTTGTTTAATCTGTTCATACACTCAGAGATAATCTGCATGTTCTGAAGCGTGATGTCGTGACATCCTGTACGACATCTGGCATTGGTATCAGAATTTCAAAGGGTAACAGTTTCAAAACTTGGGAAGAAGTTGTTGAAAGATTTCTAAAGAAATACTTCCCCGAGTCCAAGACTGCGAAAGGGAAAGCTGCAATCTCTTCATTTCATCAGTTCCCTAAAGAATCTTTGAGTGAAGCATTGGAGAGGTTCAGAGGTTTATTGAGAAGAACTCCCACCCATGGGTTTTCTGAGCCAATTCAATTGAATATGTTTATAGATGGGCTGAGACCACAAACCAAGCAACTGCTAGATGCTTCTGCAGGGGGGAAAATAAAGCTAAAGACCCTGAAAGAAGCAACTAAGCTAATTGAGAATATGTTAGCTAGTGATCATGCCATTCTGCACGACAGAACCCATCAACCCACAAAGAAAAGCTAGTTAGAACTATCATCACATGATGCTTTATTGGCACAGAATAAGTTGCTTTCTAAGCAACTTGAGATTTTAACAAAAACACTTGGTAAGTTGCCAACTAAACTGTCTATTGGTCAACCTACACACTCTTCTATTTTGCAGGTTACAAGTTGTATCATCTATGGCGAGGCTCATGAAATAGGCCAATGTATTCCCATTGAAGAAAACACTTGAAATTCTGATACCAATGCCAGATGTCGTACAGGATGTCACGACATCACGCTTCAGAACATGCAGATTATCTCTGAGTGTATGAACAGATTAAACAAGTAAATAACACAAGAGAATTGTTAACCCAGTTCGGTGCAACCTCACCTACATCTGGGGGCTACCAAGCCAGGGAGGAAATCCACTAAAATAGTGTTAGTTCAAGGTCTAACAGCCACTGTTTACAACCTTCTCACCTAACCACTACCCGTGCAACCTCTACCTAAGAGCCACTCTTAGATATGAGAACCCCTCTCACTCCCTCTCAAACACTCTCCCGTGTTTACAATTAAATCAAGGACACTCCAGAGATTGCTCTCTGAACAAAAGAGATCAACTCTACACACTAGAGATCAACTCTACACACTCAGGTCCAACACTTGATGTTAGGGTAACATCAAAGTGGCTCACAAAAGACTCAAGTCCCAAAACTCACAAAATAACTCTTCAATCCCGGACTTGGTACAGAACTCGTGCAGCCTCCATGTTTTTATAGCAGTGTGTGTGTCTGGGCTGCAACAGCTTGTGCTGGATGAGATCTATCATTCTTCCTGAAAATCTGCACTTAAAGAACTAAAAGATAACGTTTGATCTTTTAGTTTTTATCTTTAATCTTTAATCCCTGAACGAACTCTTCTAGTTTGTAATTCGAACTTTAATTATCTTTTAATTCGTTCCTAAAGATAGATCATCTAATCTCTTGCTAACTGCACAATAATCTGTTAAAGATATAACAGATTTATATGTCCAGTATTTTCGGGCAAGATGTCCTGGACATCGTATCCGACATCGTGGATCCTGCAACTTCAATGCTTTTAGCAACTCCAGTATTTTCGGGCAGGATGTCCTGGACATTGTATCCGACATCGTGAATCCTGCAGCTTCAATGCTTTTAGCAATTCCAGTATTTTCAGGCAGGATGTCCTGGACATTGTATCCGACATCGTGAATCCTGCAGCTTCAATTCTTCATTTGACACTTTATCTTGCCTTGTGCATTGTGCAGCCCGATCTTATTCTTTGACATAACGTTGGACATCATGTGCAGCAACTCCAGCTTTCCTTCGTTGTCTAAGTGCTTATGTTTTAACAAAATCTTAGCCAATCTTTTAAAGCTTAGTAAAGCTAGGCACTAACAATCTCCCCCTTTGGCAAATTTTGTCTAAAACATACTTAGACACTTCCTGAGCAGGTACGAGCAGTTATGCAAGTGGGATCAGCAACTTTCATTATCAGAGTAATCAAGCACAGCGGAAATTCTGCAAGTTGCAAGTCGTTTCCAGGATGTCAAGACATCTCACATGACATCAGCTTTCTGCTTCTGCTCCCCCTGTCTCCATGCTCTTACTGCAGCATCTTCTATCAGCTACTAGTCTTTTCCAGGATGTCAAGACATCTCATGTGACATCAGCTTTCCCTTGTCTCCATGCTCTTACTGCAGCATCTTCTATCAGCTACTAGTAGCTTACATCAGTCATCATCAGCAGCAGCAGTCTCCCCCTCAAAATCATGTACATACAACTCCCCCTCAAAATCATGAATCATGCATACATCGTATCCTACTTCTCTCTAAATCATAAGTCATGCATAATACTACTACTGCATACACAAAATCATGCATATAATACTATTACTCCCCCTTTTTAGACAGAATTTGACAAAAGTAGAATGCATGAACTTAAGGTGCAAATATTACAGACCAATAGTAATTAATTGTTCAAAGTAAAAAGCAAAAATAGAGGTCTGATGGTCATGGGGTGGCTTCAGAATCATCATCATCTGATTCAGTATCCTCTGTTGCATCTTCCTCTTCCTCTGCTGCTGCATCTTCTTCCTCAGCTGCTTCTCCATCATCAATGCCACTTTCTGAGAGCCTTTTGATCAGCCGTTCCAGCTCCATCTTCTTCTCTGTGGTGGCTTTGATGGTTGCTTCCAGCACCTTGCATGTGTCCTTGAGTTCAGCAATCAGAGCATCCTTGGACACAGCACCTGAGGCAGCAGCTTTCCCTGATGTCGAGACAATGTCTGGGACATGTGTCCCCTCAAACAGTTTGTAATGCAGGGATAGAGGAGATTCTCTCTTCATCACAGAGTCAGTGTAGTTTAAAATATTGGGATGTTGACTCAACATAATGCCACACAATACAGTTGGGAAGGCAATGGGTAATTTTACAGCAAAGGATTCTGAATGCTTAACAGTTTGATCAAATATATAGTTTCCAAAATTAAATTTGGACTTGGTTCCAACAGCATACAGAAATTTACCCAAACCTGTGGCAACAGTGGAAGTATGATTGGTGGGTACCCAGTTTGCAGCTCCAATCCTGTGCAGGATTGCATATTTCACACTTAGCTTCCCTGCAGACAGCTTCCCTTTCTTTGGCCAATGCTGGATTTGTTTGGCAGTGATTTCCTTGGCAATTTGATGCTCAGAAACAGTAATGTCCACCACTCCATCTGTTGGTCTGCCCAGGTATTTGTTGATCACAGCAGGGGAGAATCTAACACATTTTCCTCTGACAAACACTCTTTGATACTCATCACTCTTTCTGTTTGTTATGTCAGAGGGAATGTTGACAATGAATTCCCTGACTAGACTCTCATAGCAATCTCCCAACTTGGTGACAGTCTTCAGCAGTCCAGCAGCCGTGATGAGGTCCATGATCTCCTTGCAATCCAAGGCAGCTCTTCCCAGTTCTCTTTCCAAGGCAAGTCTGCGTTGATACACGAATTTCCACCTTTCAGCATTGCCAATGGAGTGGAATGAGATGTTGTCCAATGGTGCATCAGGGACATTACCAGGCACCTTCTTCCCTGATGTCTTGGTCCTCTTGATGTCGGGAACATCTAGTTCGACATCATCATCAGAGTCAGATGAGGAAATTTCTTTCCTCTTCTTGGAAGGGATTGCAATTTTGCTCCGTCTGGATGTGGTAGGAGTGATCGGAGTGCTCTTCTTCTGTGCCATAGTCTTGATTCGTCCTGACCTCTTAATGGGGGTTTTTCCTTTTTGGCTTTGTAATCGTTCTGCAATGCCAGGTGCCAATTTGTTGGCAATGGGTTCCTCATCAGATTCTACCTCTTCTAGGTCAATGAGGTCACCTGGAGCAGGTTCTGGTGCCCATGGTGCAGGAGTCTCCTCTGCGGCTTGATCATCTTCCTCTGTTGATCTCTCTTTGCTGGAGGAAGAGAGGACTTCAGCATTTGGGGCGGAAGATGTTGGAACATCTTTCTCAACATCAGGCACAGAAGCATTTGGGGTGGAAGATGTTGGAACATCTTCATCAGCATCAGGAACAGAGGCATTTTTCAGAATGTTACTCACAATACTGCGGATCTTCTTATCCATCTCTGTGTCTACTTCCCTAGGACTTGTTGTAAGGCTAGGGTTTTCAGAAATCTTCACACCCTGTTGTCGTTTGGGAACCAGTTTCTCAGGGACAGGAGCTTGACCAGGAATCATTTGTATGGGTTGGATATGGAATTCAGGTTGTTCCTGGTTTGATGGTGCTTTGGTGGATGATGGAGATGATGGTACAGAAGCTGAACCAGGAGATGAAGTTTCTTTTGGTGCGGTAGCCATGGAGAAGCAGAGCCTTTGGAATGGTTTCGTGAATTTCTGAGAGCTGTTGGGAAATGCTGAAGACGGGATTACCAGGACAATATAAGTTTGAATGAGGAATGTAAAGGGCCGTGTGAAGCAACGGTCGAATTTTTCTTGGCCCAGTAGAGAACGCGCTATTAACGTTTGAGCACGTTCAGATAACAGTAATTGCTATAAATCCTCTAGCAGACAAATGCCCAGCTTGCCCCTCAGTTTTTCAAACTGATTTGCATCCAATGCCTTTGTGAAAATATCTGCTATTTGTTCCTCAGTGTCAACATGCTTCAGTGTGATCACTTTATCATCAACAAGATCTCTGATATAGTGATGTCTAATGTCAATGTGCTTGGTTCTGCTGTGTTGAACAGGATTTTTTGAAATATTAATAGCACTCATGTTGTCACAGTACAATGTCATGACATCTTGTTCGACATTGTACTCCTTGAGCATCTGCTTCATCCAAACTAGCTGTGAGCAGCTGCTTCCTGCTGCAATATACTCTGCTTCTGCAGTAGATAGGGACACACAGTTCTGCTTCTTGCTGAACCATGAAATAAGATTGTTGCCCAGATAGAAGCATCCACCAGAAGTGCTTTTTCTGTCATCTGCACTTCCAGCCCAATCAGCATCACAATACCCAACCAGCATTGAATCTGAACAATGACAGTACATAATCCCATAGTCACTGGTGCCATTTACATATTTCAGAATTCTCTTTACTTGAGTCAAGTGACTTATCTTAGGATTGGCTTGATATCTTGCACAAACACCTACTGCATAGGTGATGTCGGGTCTGCTAGCTGTTAAATATAGTAAGCTCCCAATCATGCTTCTGTACAGACTTTGATCAACACTGGTGCCAGCTTCATCTTTTGACAGCTTCAAGTGAGTAGGTGCAGGTGTTCTTTTATGGCTGGCATTCTCCATCCCAAACTTCTTGACAATGTTCTTTGCATACTTGCTTTGTGAGAGGAATATGGAGTCTTCCATCTGCTTTACTTGGAGTCCCAGAAAATAAGTCAGCTCTCCAACAAGACTCATCTCAAATTCAGATTGCATCTGTTGGACAAAATGTCGAAGCATCTCATTCGACATCCCTCCAAACACAATGTCATCAACATATATCTGTGCTATCATCAAGTTTTCAGCATCTTGTTTGACAAAGAGAGTCTTGTCAATTCCTCCCTTTCTATACCCTTGCTGAGTAAGGAACTCTGTTAGCCTTTCATACCAAGCTCTTGGAGCTTGCTTCAATCCATAGAGAGCCTTCTTGAGCCTGTATACATGATCTGGATGAGCTGGATCTACAAATCCCTTTGGCTGCTCCACATAGGCTTCTTCATTCAGGTATCCATTCAGAAATGCGCTCTTCACATCCATTTGGTACAGCTTGAATTTGAGGATGCAAGCTACACCAAGTAACAATCTGATGGACTCAAGTCTAGCAACTGGGGCGAATGTTTCATCAAAGTCTACACCTTCAATCTGAGTGTAGCCTTGAGCAACAAGTCTGGCCTTGTTTCTGGTTATAACACCTTCTTCATTGGTTTTGTTCTTGAACATCCACTTGGTGCCAATCACATTAGTTCCCTCGGGTCTCGGAACTAGCTCCCAGACTTCATTCCTTTTGAATTGCTCCAATTCTTCTTGCATAGCATTGATCCAGAACTCATCAGCCAGTGCCTCTTTCACATTCTTGGGCTCAATTTTGGAGACAAAACATGAGTTGGAGACAATCTCAATCTCCCTTGATCTTGTAGTGACTCCTCTGTTTGGATCTCCTATAATCAGCTCCTGGGGTGCATCTTCTGGATTCTAATGGAGGGTCCCTTGTCGGGTTGGTGATGTTTGATTCATCTGTAGCAGAATCAGAGTTTTCTGCATTCTCTGCACTTTTAGCTGTATCTGCTACATTGTCTCCCGATGTTCTAACATCTTCTTCGACATCCTTCTTTCTTGCTGGAGTTAGATCATCAACAACCACATTGATGGATTCCATCACAGTCTGGTCTGGAGTTGAATACTCTATATGCTCTGCTGTTTGTAGAGTATCCCAGGAATATTCCTGCATCACTCTTGGGATCCATCTTTCTCCTTTGCTCTCTATCTGCCAAAATGTAACATGGACTTCCAAAGATGTGAAGTGCTTGACAGTTGGCTTCCTCCCTTTCCAGATTTCATACAGTGTGGTTGGAGTCCCTCTTCTAAGTGTGACTCTGTTGTGGATATAGCATGCTGTGTTCATGGCTTCAGCCCAGAGATTATAGGGAAGTTCTTGGCATGAAGCATGACCCTAGCAGCCTCTTGCAAAGTCCTGTTTTTCCTTTCAACTATGGCCATTTGCTGTGGTGTAATGGCTGCAGAGAACTCATGAGTGATGCCTTCAGATGTGCAGTATTCAGTAAACTTGCTGTTTTCAAACTCTCTGCCATGGTCACTCCTGATTCTCTTGATCACACAGTCTTTATCTCTTTGAAGTCTTAGACTCAACTCCTTGAATACTTCAAAGGTGTCTGATTTTTCTCTGATAAAGTTGACCCAGGTGAAATCTGGAGAAATCATCCACAACAACATAGGCATACCTCTTTCCTCCAAGGCTTTCAACTTGCATAGGCCCCATCAAGTCCTTGTGGAGTAGTTCCAGCACCCTGGAAGTGGTCTGATGTTGAAGCTTCTGGTGGGACATCTTGACTTGCTTCCAATCTGACATTCACCACAGATTCTGCCTTCTTCTATTTTCAGATTGGGAATGCCTCTAACAGCACCTTTGTCAATGATTTTCTTCATGCCTCTTAAGTGCAGATGTCCAAATCTTTGATGCCATATTCTGACTTCATCTTCTCTGGAGATAGACATGTGGAGGAGTAACTGGTTTCTTGAGGTGTCCATAGGTAAAGTTGTCCTTTGATCTGCTGCC